>NC_083597.1:27202166-27505196 GCF_020882245.1 Rhopalosiphum padi | reverse complement strand
GTAAATAAAAAATGTTCTATTAGCATATGAATCAAATATATGAAAATAATATAAATATATAACTATTAAATAGAAAATTAAACATTTTTACCTTGATTCGCTATTATTGAGAGCATTGTTAATGATGTGACCATTGTTAATGTCCTGACCGTTTCTAATGTTGTGACCATTGTTAATGTCCTGACCGTTTCTAATGTTGTGACCATTACTGATGTTGTGACCATTACTATTGTTGTGACCATTGCTAATGTTGTGGCCATTGCTAATGTTGTGACTATTGCTCATGTTTTCAACAGTTATAATACTTGAATCATCAAAAGAGCTATTGCTAAAACAAATTTAAAAATTAATTAACTTTAAATGATGGACGACATTTTAATTATTACCTAATAATATTGCATTAAAAATGAATTTGAATAACTCATAATTTAATTTAATGATCGAAACATTTTAATTTTTAATCTATAACACAGGTTTATACTCAAAGACCACTTAAGGGGGGACTGCAGCCCTGGGCCCTGATATTATATGAAGCCCCAAGGCCACTATTGATTAAATATTAAATTGGCATTGTGAAATTTGATATAATTACTTTTCTTAGACATTTACATAATGTATATTAGTAAATATTAATTAATATTTTTCATTTGTATTGATATTATTAAAACTAACTAATACATAATCAATAATTATATTTAAATATTATACAAGTATAAAAAATTAATTAATATTCTGTAAATAAAAATTTTGTTCACTAATGCAATTATATTATTTTAATGTTCACTGTCTTTTTTAAAATTACATTTAACAAATATTTAAGGCCCCTAAAATTATATTACCCTGAGCCCATATTTTCTAGTTGGGCTCTGTACCTACTATACATCAGCTTGCCTGCTGAATACTGATACTTATAAATTAAACATAAACAATAATAACATTAAATCACAATTTTATGATTCTTGATTTGTTAAGTTGAAAATGTCTAAAAATGTATGAAATATTAAAAATATACACAAAAACTTAATATCCCCTGAAAATGCAAAAATTTTCAAAATAAATGGAAATTAGGTAACAAATGTTGATATAAGTCAACTATTTTTATGACCAACCAATAAAAATATGCAAATACATATCAAGTCAGCCTAAGTAATTAGGATATTATTGTGTAACAAAAGGTTATTTTCTATTCATTTTTGTTTTTAATATACATTTTTAAATGGGAATTATTTACATAGAATGTATTACTTAACAACTAATTTAAATAATTAAAAATATTATTCAATTTAAAAGTAGGCTAAATAAAACTTTTTTAATTGTTAATGTTATTACAATAATCAAAGAATATTTTTATCGGGATATTTTAACATACAACCACTAGATATAACAAAAAAAAATAATTGTTTTACCTCAATTCACTATAATTTAAATCATCAATAGAGTAACGCTAAAATAAATTTAAAAAATAATGAACTACAAAAATCATAATAAAGGAATCATGTGAACTTAAAATAAATTTGTATGTCAAAAATCTTAAGAGCAGTGATATCTTATTTTCAGTAGGCTATATTCATAAAATATGGACCTCTACAACCAAATACTGTAAATTCCCGTTAAAAATAATACCAATACAACAAAAAATCCCGTTATAACAAAAATCATAGAAGTCTCTTGCCGAAAAGCAGGGCTTATAAAAAGCTTATTTGAATTTTCATTACAATGAAATTTCCGTTATAACAAATAAAAATTTTGGTCACCTGGAGTTTGTTGTAACGGGATTTTACTGTATTATAAAAATATATGAATTACAGAGTCATGTCTAATGAGGGGCAAAGTGGGAACTGCTCCTGGTATCATAATTTTCATATTTTAAAAACAAGTCAACATATTTTTAGTACTAATAACCTATTATTTGGAAAATTTGTTTTACTCTCGGAGTCTTTAACTCTTAATCCGTCACTGATGAAATATATATATTTTATTTAAAATAGTACAGGCTGAAGCCCAATGAAACAAGAAGTTAACAACTTATAGCTAATAATTTAAAATAGAAAAATAGGGGTTCTCATTTGTAAAGCACATAAGGATACAACACCATGAAGAAAAAGTGTAACAAAAAGTTAGAAAGAAGAGGAAAATTTAACATAGAAAGGAAAATTGGTTTTTGTTTGACGAGGGGATCTTTATTTTTAAGTTTCCTCAAGTTTAAGTAAGCAGGTTATCTTCAACATGAAATGATAGATTTAAAGCTTTTTGGATTTTTAGTAAAATTAAATAACTTACTCTTTTTTCGTTTTCAATAACTGATTATCTTGAACACCGTTTTCCGACATTTTATCATTACAGTTAACATCAACAAGAACAATACCTTCATGTAGATTCTATGAACAACAAAATAATAATAATATTAATAAAATAATACAATTAAAACTAATTGCTATAATTACACTTTCTGACAGAAGGGGTTTTATAAAAAACGTTGTTTTCTTCGGAATAAAATTCTTGAATGTTATCGGTAAAGCCTATAATATAAAAATTATTATGCATAGAAGAATTAATATGTAAGCCTTTGAGTAGCGTTTACTTACTAATGGTTCATACATAAAATAATATGGAAGAACAAACAGATTTTCTAACTTAGTTTGATAAATAGAGCCAATATCAATTAATTCAATTCTGGTATTGTCAGTTTGAAATTCATTGAAACTAATTAATTTACCTCTATACCTAAATAAACACAGAACATAAATTATAAGAGCATATTTTGGATGTTATGTTAAGTAGAATTAAAATAAATTATTTCATATTTTATATTAAATAAATTACCATTTGCCTTTAATTTCAACAGCAACTATCTCAAGTACTTTAAATGTTGTAACTTTATCATAAGAGCCACTCTGTAATGAAATTGAATGCATATCTTTCAATCGCTTTTCCATTTTTTCCTTTGTTGTTGCTATATATACATTTTTAAAATCGCTTTGAAGCAAATGAATCTATGAAAATTAAATAAATATTAAAATCTTAAATATTTAAAAAAAATAAATCATTATTATTGGTAGATAAAAAATATGAAATTTCTGATATTCAATTCAGTTTTAGATAAGCATGTGATTGTCTCTCACCCTAAGTTAAAACGTTTATTTTAATACATATACACATACATGTGCATATAGCTGGTTTCTAGTTATTATGAAATATATTAGGTTTTAGAGCAGTTCAATAATAAAGCAATAATTAAAGAACAGCTAGCAAAAGAGCTCTGATCTTAAAATACATAAAACACAGAAGACCACTAATCTTATGTTTGAGCTAAGTTATCTTATAGCTGCTACAATTTTTCTTTTACAAATAACAAGTGCAAAGACTGTAAATTTGTATAAAAACAAGATAACGAAAATATCCATTATTGTCTACGGGTAATCAAACAATACACTTGATTAGGGAAAATATTAATATATTATATAAAATGTTTAAGCTTTGTAAAAATTGTATTTTATATTTTTTATAATATGAAATATGTGAAATATGGCTCTTCAATTATTGAGACCAACTGCACACCCATTGCACTTGAAAAAAAATCTGGATTTGCAAGTCACCGCCATTTAAAAATTTAAGCGAGCATGTACATATTGTACATTTACTAGTACTAAAAAGTTGTCTTGTATAACGATAATGATTGCACAAAAAAATAAATAGAAAATTTTAATACCTACCCACTATAATATTATTATTAAACATGAAAAACCACGATTATAATTTGTCAACATACCTCAGTCCACGTGTTCAAAGGCAAGAACTCCAAGACTTGTTTGGACGTAAGAGGACTTAAGACCATTTTTATATGCTTGTATACTAATTAAAATCAAAAATAACGATATTTTGAATAAAAGTAATCAGAAAAGTCTACAATAATCGACAATTTAGATCACTAACAAATCAGGATGGAAAAGATGTAAATGGCTGACAAGTCACTAGTAGCTTGTCAAATACAAAATGTCAAATAAACGGTATTTTCAGATTTCAGGTACGCCGTTAACCGTTGACATAACATAGAAACGCACGCCGCATCCCAAATGTAAATAAAGATAAGCCTGAAATGTAAAAACCACGATTGACCAATTACCAGAAACCATATAGTTATATATGTGCCGGAAACAAATATCTGAAATAACTGAAATAACAATACATTGTCTTTATTATAAGAAATAAGAATCAAAAATCAAATGCTTTAAATTGTTATCAATAATGTTACCGTTAACAAGACCACTTATATATATATATATATATATATATTGGTCGCACCATTGAACTAAATGATAATAAATAATAATATAATATAGTTCAATGAGTCGCACGCATAGGCATATATAAACACTAAAAAGTGCCGATGAATCTTTCCCATATTAAACTTAACTAAACAAGGTGTATTGATATCAATATATATATTATATTCTAGTAATCTAGTAAGTATTAGGTAGAACTTTACTAAAGCACTAACGGAGTGTTAAAAGTTAAGCCATGTAATTATACTAGAGAATAAATGAAAACTTAATTTATTCTATGATATAAAGCCTGCTATATAATATCCTTAGATCATAAGATTTATAGTATATACTTAGATGATCTAAGTATACATCTTAGTCCGTGATATCAAATAAGCAAGGTCGTGATAACAACAACGAAGCTCTTGCCGCCATAGATAATAAAGGTTAAGTTAGGTTAGGTTAGGACTTGAATTTAAATTCACATAAGGTTAACCTTCTTAAATTATCTATGAATATGGCCCACGATCACGATAAAAGCACGATTAAAGATATACTAAAAATATATTAAAGATATATTAATCGTGGATAAAAGATATACGTGCCAACGATTTAAAATTTACCTAATAATATGTGCTTATTTTAATATCTTTAAATGTGGTTTCAATTGACAGGTTTAGACTGATAGCCAAGAATAGTCAATAACCCGTCAATTATCTGCAATGAAATAATAATAACAGTTTATAGGTAGTAATCATAAACTCATAACTATCTCCACCACAAGCTGTATAAGCTTACAGGAGGTAGGTACTAGGTAGTAAAGACCTCCATGGGCCGGACCTATAAAATTCTAGGCTGGGCCGGGCCAGACATTTTTTTGGACAAAAATTAACGAGTCGGACCGGGCCGGACTTAAATGTAGTTGAAGCCGGCCCGGATCGAGCTTCTATGAAAAATGGAGAATTATTCTTCAAATTAAGTTATAATATATATTATTTAATTTTTTATTATAAATATGTTGTTATAACTTATAAGTAAATTATAGTTATTGCAGTTTATGAATACAATATTAAAAAAAAAAACCATAAAAAATTGACCTATCAGGCCCGGACTTACAACAAATGATAGTTACCCGGCCGGGCCGAGCTTACTTAAAAAATTACCGGGCTGAAAATTATCGGCCCGTGCAGAACTCTAGTAGGTAGGTAGGTTAATCAAATTTGTTACTAATTTTAAAATAGTAGAAATAATAATAATATAATCTTTAATTTATGTTTGATTTAAACATCTTAAATAAATTATTATTATTTTAGATTCTGAATGGAGTGAAGAATGTATTCATTTTACAATGATTTGTTTTTTTTTTTTTGTGTATCATCAGTCATCACGTTTTGAAGTAGAAATAATGCCTTGATGTTTTACTCAGCCCCTCTTTGAAAAGGAAAATTAATCTAGTAATTTTTTTGGGTGGGGGGAAGTCAAAAGTAAAAAAATTTCAGTAGTTTTCAAAAGCATCAGGTAAAACCCAGAAAAAGTAACGGAAAACAGGAATTTTTACACATAACCTGCAGTTTTGGATAAATTTAATTTTTTTATTTTGCTGTAAGCTTGTAGGTAACTCAAAAACGAATCATTGAAAATACTTGAAATTTTTACCAAATGTTTATATTAGCGTAAACTATTTACGATTAAATTTTCAAAAATATTTTGACTTTTTTTAAGCTATTTATAGACAATTGAAATTTTCGATTTTTCTAAGTTTTTTTTTTTTTGAAATGCTGATAGATAGTTGAAAATTCATAACATTTTTTTGATTTATACTAAAGGTTAAAAAACCCAACACAAGGTTCTCCATAACTTTTTCTTCAAATAACTGTGAAAAAAAATTCTAGCGTTATTATAGAAAAAATTTTATGACTTATGAATGTATAAAATTTAATTTTTTTACGAAATCGCGTAAAATAACGATGTACGTATTATAATTTAAATATAGGTATAGGTAATACTAATAATATAATATATCTTACTAATTATCCTAGACTGACAAATCATCTCTGTTCAGAATCGTTTTTCGTATACAATTATACATGTCATTGAGTCATTGCATTCAAATTTAACACATCCATTATAGTGACCTACTCTCCATCTCTACTATATATAGCAGAGCGATACTCATTTTCCCACCCTTTTTTTTTTTGTATAAAAAATCAAAAGTTAATAAAGAACTTTATATTCATTTTAATACTAGTATAGCAGGTGTATTATTAATTATTAAATATTATATATATATTATAATATTATAAAATTATTATTAAAATATGATTAAAAACCCATATATAATTCTAATTTTTTACTTTCTATAGCTTCTTCTTTAGATAGTTCTATATTTTCTTAATTTATAGTATTTTTCTATTTATTCCAAATAAAAGGAGATTTACAATAGTGTGTAATATATAAACATATAAACATGTAAAATACAAAGCGAACTTTATTTTTTAATACGTACCTGTCGTATATGTTTTAATTACCAAATACCAACCATCAGTGGCGTATCCAGAATTTTTTTAGGGGGAGGGGGAACACATACTGTCTAAAACGTTATGAGGCATATTGTAGTATGCGTTTATGCATACAAATAAATATAAATCTTTAAAACAAAAAATAGTAAATACGGCCAACAAAGGGGGGGGGGGCATATCCCCTGGATACGCCACTGCCAACCATAATATATTACATGTATGTACAATTACCGAAAATTATTCAAATACCTGACTATATGTTTGAAAATTACGAATAATTGTGAAATAATTATTCGAATAAAATATTCTCTATAAATAATCGTCTGATTACAATTTTATTCGAATGACATCCTACATTTGAGTAAAGCCAGTATAGGTTGAGTCTATGACATCAGTGTCGTCGTCCAACTATGGCCCAGATTCCCATAGTACATGCGAAAAATAAACACAATTTGAGGGGGGCTTGGAGGGCTAAGGTCACACAAAATCAATCATAGCCCCTCCCTCCAAAATGGTTTGTATATATCTCCTTCCACCTTCAGGGAGAATACACCCAGTACATACATGTAAATTATAATAGCCCCCCCCCAAATTTAAAACTAAAATTGTGCATATGATATGATACGAAGGTTAGGTAAAACCTTTGAACTATATCAAACAGCCATATAGGGTAAAACAGGCATAGTTAATATATACATTATATATTATCTATGAAAGCAGGCAACCAAGAAAAGTCATGGAAAATTATATACATTTCGACATTTTCAAAACAGAGAAGAGAATAAGTTACTCGATGGACAATGAGATATTATTTTGCGTTATTAAATTTTTTTTTTAGTTTCTAACCCGAGTGATGTTTGTATTGATTTTATGATTTGTTTTTTTTTAGTATTTGACACGATACCTTAACTTAACTTGCTAACTACCTAAGTGGGCAAGTGGTTAAGTAGTTAATACAAATATAGTATATACAATGCTTCAATTGTCAATTTGAGAGTAGTTTTGACTTTGGAATAGGTAGCAAATTAAATCTTGTTTGTATTTTAAAGAAGTCCAGTATTTTTCAATATAAACAGAAAAATTATAAAAAAATTAAGAGGTTGTCAT
The DNA here is from genome assembly GCF_020882245.1 of Rhopalosiphum padi. Lineage (NCBI taxonomy): Eukaryota > Metazoa > Arthropoda > Insecta > Hemiptera > Aphididae > Rhopalosiphum > Rhopalosiphum padi. The sequence continues at coordinate 27,497,308 of NC_083597.1, read as the reverse complement.
ACCCGCATGTGTTGTCTCCGTCTTATTAGTACGTATAACATAGCAAATTTACGCTCAGCGAATCAGGTTTAACGCCGTTAGTTTAAAAATTTAAGTAAATCGATCTATTATGAAACTTGATATTTTTAGTTTTTACTCAATTTTTAGCAAGTTATGCGTATATAATATACATATACCATAAACATATAGGGGGTCCCAGGATTTTACTTCAAGTGCAGCACATTTAATTACACATTTATTACAGAATACATATATATGATTACCACACTCACACACAAATATACAATTAATTCATTTTTCCTACTTGCAATTTTCAATTTTATTTTATTTATATAAACAGTTAATTTTAATGATTTTAATTGTTATAATGATTAATGAAATAATTATTAGTTATAACACCATTCGGCATATTGTATCATTTAGTGTTTTAAACTCTTCGATGACCTCGTTAATATCCACATTATTAGTTTTAAGTTGTTCATCAAATAACAACATCAGTGAATCCAATCTTTTTTGGGTCATTGTTGTTCGAAGTTTACTTTTAATAATAGCCATTTTTGAGAAGCAGCTTTCACAACTGCAACATATAACAGGTATAGTGTTACAAATAATTGTAAAGCTTTAGAAAAGTTAGAAAAAATTTCACTTTTATTAGAATCTTGTAGCCAATCTAATCAGGTCATGTATTGTTTTAACTGAAGTACTACCACCATTTAGTATTTCTGTCATATTTTGTAATAATATCACCACTTAACAACTGACAAACAACTAACAACATTAAATCGTGAAATAAAAAAGATATTATATAAATTATAAAACACCAACCGGCAACCTTAACTGAGTTATGAATAATTAAAATTTATATTATGATGACAAACAATAAAAAATAAGGGTAGTCAAGTGGGTATCGCTCTGTCGTATAGTATAGAGATAAAGAGTAGGTCACTATAATGGATGTGTTAAATTTAAATCCTCATAAATTGTTAATTTTTCAGTTAAAAAAAAATCGAAAATATTTTCAATATTTTTTATACAAAGATTTATAAATTGAATACAAAGTTCTTTATTAATTTTTGAACATTTATATTAAAAAAAGGGTGGGCAAGTGGGTAGGGTATTGCTCTGCCGTATAGTAGAGATAAAGAGTAGGTCACTATATAATGAATGTGTTAAATTTGAATGCAATGACAGGTATCATTGTATACATACGAATAACGATTCTGAACAAAGTTGATCTGCCAGTCTAGAATAATTAGTAAGATATATTATATAATATATTATTATAGTATTACCTAAATTTAAATTGTAATATATCGTTATTTTACGAGATTTCGTAAAAAATTCAATTTCATACGCTCATAAATTTTTTTTTAAATTGACGCTAAAATGTTTTTTTCTGTTGTTGAAGGAAAACTTTTGGATAACCTTGTATTAGGTTTTTTAACCTTAGGTATAAATCACAAACATTTTACGAATTTTCAACTTCAAAATTCCTTGCAAATTTTCGTGATTTTGATATATTTCATAAACATTGAACTTTAAATGCTTATAAACAAAAATTTATGAATAACAATTTTTGATTTTTTTTACTATACGATAAGTACAACTAATAATAAACCTTTACCTTGTATTCAATTTTAAAGATTTTTTGGATTGCCAATTTTTTTTTATATACATTTAAAAAAAAAATTAGAAAAATCGAAATTTTCAATTGTCTATAAATAGCTTTAAAAAATTCAAAATATTTTGAAATTTGGCAAAATATTAGGGATACACTTAGATAAAAATATTAACCTATAATACATAACAAAAATGATTTCTCAACCCTGCATCTGCAATACTCTTTCTGATATGTCATATGTGCGAATGTTCCACATGTCATACTATTTTTACTGTATTTCACAATAAATGCCTATTTTTATAGTAATTCATTATTGAATTTTTTTTTTCATAATATATTATTAGATCATAGAATATAGTGTGATTAAAAAATTATCTTTAAAATATAAATTATAACATTTTATTAGAAAAATAGGTAAATGTACAAAAAATAATAATTAATTGTATATGTGTTAAATTAACATAGATAAACTAAGATACCTATACGATTAAAAATAAAACAAAATTAATACCTAATAATTTTAATGTGAAATATATCCAACTAAGACTAACCCACTTACAATGATTTTCATTAGATAGTAATGTAGTACTGCAGTAGCATTGATTTTATAAAATCAATGGTAGTAGTGTAATAGCATTAAAACAGATTATTGTATTGATCAAGAATATTGAATGTCTATATTTATATTAATATTAAATATTTAACTACCTTTGTTAGGTACTCAGTGTTTTACTAAAAACAGTTGGTTAATAAGAATATAATTAGAATATTTTAAGCAAACAAAAGTGACAAACAATAAAACAGTAATTGAGTAATATGACACTTAACTAATAGGTATTAAAATAAATAAATGAAAAAAAAATAAAAAAATTGCAGGTTAATGTATAAAATAAAAATTAAGATAATAGAAAGATATAAAAATGTAATAATATAAATAAAGCTTAGTCTTTAAAATCTATTTGTGACTAATTTAAATGATTTAGCATTTTTAAAAGGTATTGATTAAATATACACTAAGTAAACGTACTTAGTACTAAGTATATTTAATCAATGAAAAAATTTAAGTATAAATAAAAATAATATTTTGAATGCAATAAATTTAACCAACTAATAAAATGTATGTAGGCTCTTCAGTAATATGTAATACATCGTGAATATAGTTATTAAAAATGCACGTGTTTATTAATTCTATCTGAAAAAAAATCAAATTAATATTCAATTTTTTATAGTATTAAATATAAGTAATATCCCTAAATTAATAATTTAATTTAATGTTTATAGTAGTTATATATGATGATAACAAAATAAATGTATACCTATTATAGTTGCAATACGATTCCAAACTGTTTGTTTATATATCAATAGAACTGTATGACTTTTACTCAAACTATAAACATATCAATTAAAACATCTATAGGATATAGGTAAGTCACGCATAGGTTTATTAAGATTTTTAGATAATACTTCTTTCGTAGTATATTCAGTTTCAATAGCAGTAATTTCACTAAATCCATGAATAAAAACATGTAATTTTCAACAATTTCAATCAAAATGTTATACCTATTTAACAAAATGTACTAACCTTGATGTTTTTAATTCAATTTTTGGGGTTACAGAAAGACTCCAACATGTATTAGTATATTTTTCAAAACTTATAGATTTAATTTCATGTTCATGGCATTTGTGTTTAAAGAGTTCAATTGATGTATAACCACTAGAATCTCTAAAAAATATTAATGTTTAAAATCATTTTAAATATTAGCTATAAATTTATTTTTATATTTAGGTACTTTTCATCAGTGGTTCTCAACCTTTTTGCGGTCGCGAACCGGTTAGGTCCATTTAAGGTGTAATACAGTTACAGTACCCTTTTAATCGCAGACCGGCGGTTGAGAATCACTGCTTTACATAATATTAAATGAAAACTCATAGTAAATTTTATGTCTGAAATGTGTGTTTGTATTCAATAAAATTAAAAATAATTCTTTTTTTATTTTATACAAATTTTTTATATAATATTATATAATAACATTTTAAATTTTAAAAATCATTTATTTAATTAATTATTTAAATAAATATATTATATGAATAAAATGTCTTACATAGTTATAGATGAAGCTGTTAGACTGTAATCAATAAAAAATTGTAGGCAATATTTTGAACATCTTATACACCTTGAATATTCAAACTTTTTATTGTAATAATAATAATAGGGTGAATCTGAAAGAAAAGAAGTATGTATAATATATAAATATTTATCTGTAGACTGTAATAGGTATCAATAGAAATTCAAAAGATTAATTTTTAACCTTTTCTGTTAGTTTCGATTGACACACAACTGTAGAATAATATTTTGTTAACAAACTCTAAACCTTGTACACTAAAAATATCAAAAAAATGCAATAAAATATTTGTAGCATACTTAGATAATGTCCACATAGACTTCTGAAAATGTCTAAAATAACGCATAACCCTAAAAAAAATGTAGGTATTTTAGTACATGTAAATTATTTTGAAACTTCTATACCTAAAGCTACAGTTTATTCCAAGTAAAATTTTACTTACTTAAATACAGATCCCCAAGCTAAATCTGATATAACCATGTAAGGTAGGGTGAATAATTTTGCTAATAGCATTTTTTTAGATTTTAAGAATTCATTCAAAATGTTATTATGTGAGTCAATGTATCTGTCTAAAGTATATGTGATGAAATAAGGCATTCCTTGTACTTTAGAAAACTAAAAATATATAATCAACTAATAATATAAAACAATAAGATATACGATATACATTCAATTAAAATATATGTCGGGTTTGATAAAAATATTCACAGCATTATTCCATTTGCAATCAATACATAAGGGGTTGTAGCCAGCCATCTCATAAATATTTTTCTTGGATAATATAAAAGAGTTTCGTCGAATTAAACACATTTTACAGTTAATTAGATTATATTTTTGTAAAAATATTAAAGCGTCATCAAAACCTTGATAACATAATTTAGCAAGCATCTAAAAATAATTTTGCAAGATTAATGAGAATAAAAACAATTTAATATCTACTATGAATTTTCATTATACCTCTGGTTCTGGTGGAAACATTATTCTAGCTACTCGGAAACAATTTGTTTTAGTCACTTCAAAACTATTATTTGATATCTTTAACTAAAACAAAAATAAATTTATTATATATTTTTTTTATAAATTGTACAATGATTATTGATTACTTATTTACCAAATACAAATAAATAAATATATTTATAATAACTATGTATATATATTATATTTATATGTGTGGTTGTTCTTTATTTTTTGTTTGTCCTTATAGATTAAAAAAATACAGAACTGTTTTCAATAAAATTTATATCATTAGATTCATTCAGACTCGCAAATGTTTAAAGCTTTTTTAAAAACACTTATAACCTGCTATAGGGTGGCTCACAGTCATGGGCGCCCAGGGGGAGGGGGCAAGATGGGGCATTCCCCCCCTGGAATTCAAATAGAATGTTGAACATTTTAACTTTTGTTTTGATTTATAAACATTTCATCGATATTTTTACTTTAGTGTGTGGGGTTGGTATTTGATTTCATATAGTTCTAACACATTTTGTAGTTTACAAGGAATAAACTTTTTTTAATGTATTTTTTGGTATTTAATTTCTTTATGCCCCACTCTGATAAATTTCCTGCGAGCGCCCATGCTCATTGCTCACAGTGTACACACATTATAATTTGGTTTTAGCACACAAAAGTATATTATTATTACAGATTGCTAATATAATCTATGATATTGATATATTTAAAAAGAAATTGACTTACTAAATACTTTTGAATCGGATTGTCACGAGGACAAATATCAGTAAGACCACTAAATGGTGAAATAGTTATAGTGTTCTTATCAAGTATAGGTAGATTGTCAGTAAATCCACCGTCAATATACCTATATTTACCAACTAAAGGTGGCACAAATCCAGAAAATACTGGAATAAAAGCACTAGCTAATAATACCTGAAAAATTAAATGCATCATTTAAAATATTTTAATTTACAGTTTAAAACTATCTAATTATTCAAATTTAAGACTAAATACAACTATTCTAACTAGCAATGGTAAATGCCAAATGGTAATACGTAATAACTAGTAATTGCTAATCACAGTCAATAATAATAGTAATTTAGCATAGGTCATAGGTAAACAGTTTTTATTGGTTATACTTAGAAATTAAAATAACAATAAATAATAATTGTATTAAGTAGGTAGGTAATACAGTAGTTGTAGTAGGTATTACAAGTATAAACTATGCATATAGCACCTTAAAATATAATACATTTTTATTTATTTATTATTAAAGTTTAGACTGTTTAGAGGAGTGACATAAAATGATATATCTATATGATATATAGACAGCAGACGCCTTACTAACCCCTAATCTAATCTAGACGTTGATTTACTAGGAACTATTTTTGTTTTCACTCTACTTGACAACATTTAAGATACCGATTTAGCTATTTATAAGTTATAACTAAGTAACTACCTACTTATTCGATGTATTAAAATTCGCAGAAAAAATATTCTGCTTTAATATATGAAATAAAATATTTACACAATCATTCAAAAAATAATTTAAAAATTATAAATATAAAAAAAATTACAGCTAATATTTGTTTTTATGTAAAGACTTCAAATTATAAAAGAAAAAAAAGATTTTACCTACTAAAAGTATTATAAATCTTACTTAAGCAAACGTTACTTTGCCCCCTGATCTAGAACAGAACCTTCTAGTATTTCCCCAATCATTGCAAGAATCCCCCAAAGTGCAGTGTTATCCATTGCCGGATAAACCGCTGGTGCAAGCGGTGCATTGTATCGGAGCCCTGACTCTTCGAAATATTAGGGGGGTCCGGGGCCCCGATATTATGTACCTATATATCAAATATCAAAGTAGGTACCATAAAATAAAATAGATACTTTGTGAAATTTGTTTTGTTTTTTTCATATGGTGTATTGAATTTTGGTTTAAAACTATTTTTAATTTATTCCTATCGGATGTCACTACTCTGCAGTGGCGTGCGAACAGTCATTTTTTGAGACAGTTTCCTCAAGGAAAAAAATCGGGGTGAGTTATTAGGTGTGTCGTGTGCAACTTAGAACCTGTTATACTGTTATATAATCTTATAATGGTTGATGTTTTTTTATAATAATATGGCCTATTTTATCATATAGATACCTTAAAAAAACATATTAATATTTATAATTTTAATAATCAAAAAAAAAAAAATTGCAAAAAAACTGATGGTAGTGGGTTGGGTGGTCAAATTTTATGGTTTGCCTCAAGTCTGAAAAATGTTTTTCACGCCACTGCGACTCTAAATTTATAAATACTTGCAAAATTGTTCTAATCAAAATATTCAAAATCTATTGTTAATCTTCTTACCAAAAAATCTCCCCTACCCCCAGGAAGCTCAACCGATAATGGCCTCGTGACCTTCCTTATAGACTCAAGTAAAAAAATAAACCCATGTCAAAGTGCCATCACTGGATGATTCTTAGTGTTCTTACACTATGTCTACAACGTGTAGACCACAAGTCACTATAAATGTAATATCTTATGTTTATTGTACTAAAATGTGTACAAATTGTATAATTCTCTAAATAAAAATGATAAAAAAATAAAAAGTAAAAAACGTTAAAACTATTTGATTGATAGTCAATAAAGAGTGCCTATTAAATTATAAAATAAATCATCTTGTAAGTTGTATTAGATCTACCTAAGGAAAATGTAGTAAATTTTAATTTCTTACTTGAATTACTTCTTCTTTGCTAGAAAATTGAGATATAATGACATTTTTTCCATCTGGCACTCTTGTTAGCGATACAAATAATTTACCACTCACTCGTTTGTGCGCATCATTAGGTAAATCCTACAAGGAAAAAATTTATAATACATCTAATTTATTTAATTACAAAATATTAAAAAAAAAGTTATTTAACCTTATTTAGACGATTGTATAAATGTTCTGTTATGTTCATAGATGGGCTAAATGGGCCTAATGCTTTTGATCTTGATTCTTTTACAATATCTAACATTTGACTTGTCATCAATTCTAAAAATAAGAACACTTAGCTAAGTACGTAAATTACTATTGGTATTTACATTGCCCCAAGGTAGCTTTGCAGAGTGTATGAATAATATGTGTAAAAATAACCTAACACAAAAAGATCTTAAAAGTTCTTGTGTGGCTATGTATCATTTATATTATCTGGATAACAATAACTTATAATAGGGACGCCCACAGAAATGTAGCTAGGGGAGGGGGGGGGGGGCAAAAAAAAATTGTAAGTACTTGAATACTTATATAGGAAGATTTACCGCTACATCTTTCATCTACTCATATTTTATAATACTATCGTCTATCATTAATAATTTTTTAAAAATCAAAACTAATTTAATAAGTTAATATAAAATTACACTATTAGCTCTAATATTTATAAGAAAAAACATAATAAAGTTTAAACAAAAAACAACTTTATTTGATTGAATTTACATCATATTTTATTATTTTATTCAAATAGCAATGGAAATCTTTTTTTGTTTGAAGTAAATAAATTAATTAAATTAATTATTTTGAGTTTTGACTCGTCCGCGCTAACGGTCAAGCTGTATGAACCAGCTAAAAGTGACTCGGCGAATGAAAATAATCGTTATGTCTCTTTTTACGATTAAATACCTCCTATATGACTTGATAAATACAACTGATACAAGGATTGCCGATTAGTCGCTGAATACCCAAGATCAGCTTTATGTAAAAAACTTCCAATTTCGTAAATGACACAAAAATTCTCAGGGAGGAGCAATTGCCCCCACTCCCCCCTTCCAGTGGGTCCCTGACTTATAATAAGGTGAATAATTATTAAAATATTCAGTGACTCACTAGCTGGCTCGAAAGTAGGGATTTAAATATCTCAATGAGCTTCTAACTACTGAGGATTATGGTATAGACTATAGAGGGTTGGGGTCCTCCCAACCGTCCTGGTCGTTAGTCATTAGTAACCACTAACCACTAACCACTAATATGTTTAATAAATTAATAACTATAATCAATTGCTATTTTACTAATAAGTAAAATTAAGATTTATAAGAATTTTAAACTTCTAATATGAAATTATGTTATAGCTTTCTTATTAATCGTTTAATGGCGATTGATGCACCTTTTTGACACACTCATTAGTCATTATATTAAATGTATAACATTCGTTTCATCATAAATTAGGAAAATATAGTCAACCCCTACTGATACCAATCATGTATTTGGACATTTATTATTATAATTCGTTATGACAGTTGACTCTAAATATTATAAGGACCGTGATAATATGTTTAATCGCGTGATTTGAATTTAAATAAATTATATTATTACTTAACATATACATATATCGATATATCTAATAATATAATATATAAGTGATGATTATTTGATTATAACATAAACCAAATAATTTTATATTTTGAGCAGAACAAATGATTTTACAACTAAGAGAATTTTTTTATCTAAGTATATGTAGGTACACGTTTAATAAGGGGAAAAAAGCTGCTTTTCTGTAATTTCAAGGTTAGTAAGGTTAGTTCAGTTAACCTTTTTGTAGCCAATTTGATCTATATACTGTATAGTATATAGTATTCTAGTTGACTAGTTATTACTTAAACTAATAATAACGAATAATAATTCAAACAAAAAAGTCATCACTATATACATTATACATAGATAATAGATAAATATAAAATACATAATATTTTGTCGGTTTATATTCAACATTCTCGTTGTTTCTATAGTAAAAAAAAATTAGCTATTATTTATAGCCTATAGGTAATAAAATAAATAATAATATTAAAAAAAGTAGGAAGATAATCGCTCCGCTGTATAGTATTTATAGGCTTTGAGTGTACCTCATCATTGAGTAGGTACCTACTACCTAAGTCACTGTTAAAGATATGTTACATTTGAATTCAATTGTAAAGTATTGCATACGAAAAACATTTTTGATGATCTGTCAACCTATTAGGTACCAAAAAATAATATACGCCATTTTAAAATCAATACATTTATTGCTCCGCTCAAAATCTAAAATATGATTTTATTTATAATAGACAATAGGTACCTAATCAAATGAACATATAATATTGTATAGAGGAAGTTTGAAGTATTAAAAAAAAACGATATCAGAGATATTTTATGGGACAGTTGAAGAAAAGACAGGAGATATAAAAATTGTATATTATAAAATAATAATTATTTATGTAAAATTATCATAGGTATTAGGTAGTATAATATTAGTATCATATTCACATTTCATAGTTCATACCATAGTCCATAATATACAACTTAGTATAATAGTTCTATCACTGTATCGGTTAGGGACTAAGGTTATAGCCGTTATAGGTAACTAAAAATTAAACTTTTAAGTAAAATATTAAATTTACGAATTAGTTAAAAACTTACCAAGAGGTATGTCACAAAGCAGACAGCACGCAGAAATGGCACCTGCGGACGAGCCACAAATTTTATTTTCCAAAAGGTACGGCGCGTAAGTTTTTAAACACGATGCCACCCCTATGTGATATATGCCTAAAAATCCACATCCAGAAAACGATATATTCATATTTTGATTGTTAACAATCACGGATAAATTATACTAAGAAAGTATGAGAATTTCTTCTATATTGATTTGAAAATCCGTGTTGAATATTATGTTATATTATTTAAATTATTTTAAAGTAATAAATTGGACAAAAACTAATACAATTTAATAACTATTAATTTTAAGAATTACAAATAATTATCAACCACGATTTAATATTACTGATTAGTGTTTAACGAAAGAGATTTTCTGTTTCTTTTTGAAGATCTCATAGATTCAAGATTGTATAATAACAATAGCCCACATTATTATGCCCCTCCCAAATAACTGAAATAACCATAATTAATATAATCATTTTATTTGTATACTGATAATTTATAGGTACATAATATTAATTAATGAGCGATACATTGTCGCAATAATAACACATATATAGGTACTCGTTTAAATTTATTAAATTTAGTACGTGTGTGTGTGTGTACGCGCGCGCGCGCTCCATGTGAGTTTTGGTCATGTGATATTAGTTTATATTACAAGTTATCTGTCAGTTATCACAATATTATGTCAATATCTATAAATGTATAATATCTAATGTTTAATTTTAATATCATTATTACATTTCATTATAATTTGTAATAGTTTGAACTGCATGGAGCAGCAATTTGAGCTATTGTTGTTTTTATGTTACTATTTACTTCATTACCAAGTTAGTAGTTAGTAATTACTTACTATAGTTACTAACCAATTTCTATAAATATAAAAACACTTATATTGAAGCAGTGAAATTGTGAAATACTAATATACTATTGTAGTATAGTCTATTAATTAGTAAATACACTATAAATATTATTAACTAAATACCTATGTTTAAATACAACAATTACACAACAATTGATTTTTCCACAATCATTATGTTGGACGCAGATGGTAGATACCTAGTACCTACGTAGATAGCAGATAATTGTATAAACAAACATATAAACCTTATTATTTAAATAAAACAGTCAAATTATGATAAAAGATCGTCGATAAGTACTACCTATATACATATTATTATAACCACAGGCGTAACGTTGGCAACTTTTATGGTAATGGCCATGAGGCCATGAGGGGGTGAGCTAACTTAATTTTATATCAATGTAACCACATGTACCAAATATGTGCCTACTGTAGTATATTAACGTAATAATAATATAATATAGGTATTAGCATTGATTATAAATACTATAATATATAATCAATGGTATTAGGCATAGACATAATAGATATATGTCTATGGTATTAGGTGATAATATCTGAATTAAATGTTATACTATACATTTGTAATAAAAACTTATGTATGTGTTTTTAAGTTAACTTACTATAAAGACCATATTCTTAAATATTTCGATTTTATACCATTTAAGAATAAGTGTATTATGACTTTATGAGTTATGACGATAAAAACTTCTTTTTTCAAATAAAAACCATCCTATTTTATAGTAAACTGCGAAGATGATTTTTTTTATTTAATATTGATATAGGTATTTAAAAGTAAAAGTTCAAAAAAGTAGTTTCAAAGTTTCTCAGTTATTAAAATGTATATACCAAGGATAATATAGTCTTAAAAATAGTTTAACAAATATATTATAAAACACCTACATGTCCTACATAGCTACATATGGCTGCATCCGAATTGCATGCAAAAAAAATAATATGTCCGAATTGCATGTCACCTCTTAGAAGGGTTTGTCTGAATTGCATACCTTGTAGATACCCACACGTTTATTTATCATACACGATGCACTTATGTACACAACTTAAACTAGTTTATAACTTTATTTTTGACTTTTCTTATTTTTAAAAAAAATCATGAATAGAAACGCTTTATGATATGGTTGTTATGTGATTAGTTTCTAGATTAAAATATTTTTTTATCCGAGTGATGGCTATTTCCACCATCTATTTGGGTTGAATTTTCTAATTCTACTATGTGTACTATGTGTACAAACTACAAACTACAAGGTACAACCAATGCTTATGAATTATTCTACAACAAACCCAATAGCATATTTTACTCTCCTGCAAGTACTAATATTTTTCAATTAATCGATAGTTGATGTCTTAAAACAAGTACAATGTAATACATAAGTGAAAATGCGTAGTTAAAATTTAAATAATAAACGTCGGGAAATACTAAATAAAAAAAATGTATAAGTTCAGTGATGACAGAATTTCAAAATAATAAAATAAATAGTATTAAATATGTAGAAAAGTTACATGGCGTTTCCGTTAGTAAAATAAATAAAATATAATACTTTTCCAAATTACTATTATTTGACGTTGAATATTTCAATATAGATAATATTATTACACGTATTTTATTATTATTGTTTTTGATTTATTATAATATTAATATATTATTGTTATTTTATTGTAACGTAATTTTTCAGTGTAAATTAGGCCCCTAAATAATTTTAAATTATTCCCCCTTTAGTATTAACTGTGTTACAAAATACTATTATAAACTATCATCTTTATTATTTTGTTATAGACATATAGTATATTATATATACTTAATACTTATACTAGTTATACTTATGTCTTATACTATATTGTATTTTGTATATTGTCAAAAAAAAAAACACCAAATTTTATCATAGTATTATTTACCTATTTGAAATGCCATCATATAAAAATGTAAAATACATTCACATTACTTTAAACTACAAATACAATCTTTTTATTTAATATTCACAGTGTCGTCCTTCTCCAATTTGGTAAAATTTTTACTCGATATTCGGAAAAAAAGCCCTGTACCTGCAACTAAATACATTATTCATTATTTTATTATGATTTACATAATTAAATATAATTATTACATTTATCTATGTAACACTTCTTTAACATATCTAAAACTAAAAGTATAGCTGCAGTCTGTACTTAAGAGGGCTTCACAATCGTATGTGTTGTCTCAGTCTTACAAGTACGTAACACAGCAAATTTACGCTCAGCAGATCACGTTTAGCTCCGTCAGTTTAAAAATTAGAGTGAATCGACCTATTATAAAACTTGATGGTAAGAAAATTATTTGTGTTTGTATGTTGGTTTTTTACGATTATTAAGTTTTTAAGTGAGTTATGAGCATTTTTAATTTACGCTATGTTATATACGCATAACTTGTTAAAAAATTGAACTATCGTAAAAAACCAACACACAAACACAGATAATGTCCTTACCATCAAGTTTCATAATAGGTCGATTTACTCTAATTTTTAAACTAATGGAGCTAAACGTAAAATAAATGAGCATAAATTTGCTATGTTACGTACTTGCAGTAAACCGGAGACAACACATGCGGGTGTTGCGGCCTCTTAACATTGTCGATAATTGCCATTTATCATTTGTATCTACATAATTTAACAATTGTTAAAGGATAACATATTAAAATAATTGTTATTTGTATATAATTTAAATAATTTATTTTTAATAATCATTTTTTAAATTTATAATACAAATGATAAACTATTATTTTAAATTTTTATCCTCAAATTTTTTTAAAATTATGTAGTTACAAATGACAATATTATCGACAATGTTAAATGCAAATTGCAGTAATGTAGTTATATACTTATAGATATGATAAAGAAGTGTTGTATAGATAAATGTAATGCCTATTGACTAATGATTATATTTAGTTATGTAAATTAAAATAAAATAACAAATAATGTATTAAGCTGCAGGTATGAGGCTTTTTTTCCGGGGCTTTTTTTTTCCTAGATTTGTTTATTCGATTGAAAAATATTTCAATCTAGAAACTAATCAGTTTCTATTCGTGCGTTTAAAAAAAAAAAAAAATAGAAAAATCAAAAATCAAGTTGTTTAAGTGCATGTTAAATAAAGATAAACTTGTTGATACACGGCATGTCGGCATGCTATTTGGACATTCCAATTTATATTTATTTTTTGGGTCTAGGACTTTTCGGCGCTGCCATTTCGGCGCTGCCGTTTTGACGCTGCCGTATCGGCGATAGATATTTTCGGCGCTACCGTTTCGGCGAAAATGACAAAACACATGTTATAGTGAAAATTTCTTTTAGTACAATATTATGTGTAATTAAAAAAAATATTAAGTTATTTTAATAAGTACTTTTATTAAGTACTAAATTTATAAAATTCAAGTTCAACGACATTCATGACTATAAAAATAGTATAATAATAGTGTGTAGTAATAATTAGAATTGGGATTTTAGTACAAAATAATACACATATAACTTATAGTCAGTTATTTCGATAACAATTTTATCATAGCTAGTAGTAATAGTAGCCAATTAGTACGACCATAACTAAACAACTAATAAATACAAAAGTAACAATACTATAAAAATAAAATATACAATTTTTTTTCCAATTTTTTAGTTATTATAATAAATATAATTTAAATGCAATTTTATAGTGCATTTTTTTATTTTTTTATTCTTATACTTTATTTTCATTATAACATGTATTTTGTCATTATCACCGAAACGGCAGCGTCGAAAATATCTATCGCCGATACGGCAGCGTCGAAACGGCAGCGCCGAAAAGTCCCATTCCCTTATTTTTTTGGCATGGAATTCGGATGCACCGTTACATATGAATATGCGATAAGCAATAAATCTTATAGGTACTAAGGTACCTAATACTGACTATATTATATATATTGTCTATTTCTACTCCGACAATGTTTACAAATCATAATGATAATAGAATAATATTATTTGATAATAACTACAATAAAAACATGGATATTAGACATTATACGCTTGACACATCATTATAGTCTATACCTATTATTTCTTTCAAACCTATATTCTTTAGTACTTATACCTACAGAGTACAGGCTACAGAGCTACAGAAAGTTAAATAATTTAAAAACTACTCATTATCGAATTTTGATTTAAATAAATAAACTTTTTTTTAAAAGTCATATTTTTAATAATTTACAAGAAAAAGAATGATGGTTTATTTACAAAAAAAATAAATTAAAAAATATAAAGTACCTATAAATATACTTAATCGTTTAAAATATCTTTCTTTTTGGATAAAAGCCACAAAAACATCTACGATTTAAAATTTTTTAAATATTTTTCGATAATATTTTTTTATTAAATACCAAAGGTGGCGTTATCTAATATCTTGTTTAATTTTAAGTTACACTTGACTTACTTCTAAAGACTTTAATTGTATTTACGAATTTTTATGAAGACGCCACTGATCGAAAAAAGAATAAACGTATTCGACAATAAATAATTACAAATTTACAATTAATAGTCATCACTAAGTTGGGGACTCACCCGGACTTGGGGTAAACAGCTTAATATCGCGACTATAAATCTAGTATTTATAGTTGTGCAATAATATGTGACAGCGTGACAAAGGCTCTATATAACAGGAGTGGCCAACCAGTCGATCGCGAGATGAATTTGAGTCGATCACGACACATTTTCCCATTTTCTTGAAATTTTGAATTTTTTGTAAATTTGTATATTTTTGTATATCCTAGGAATATGAAAATAATATTTAGAAAAAAGCAATAAATAACTATGAAAAACGAGATTATACACAGATATCGAATAAAAGAACTGTAACACACATTGACAACCTTTTTTTTTTTTTTTGGTCGATCGTTACAACCTAGAAAATCTTGGAGGTCTATCTCAAGTCTATATTAAAGTTGGCCACCCCTGCTATATAAGACCCGGGTCTCATGTCTGTACCAGCTACAGTTATATTATTAACATTATTATAAAATATATAATGAACTCGTAAATTATTTATAATCAATAAGATATTAGGTATGCGGGTATGCCATTCAAATAAACAAACACAAAATAATTGGCTTATAACTATTTGGGAAGATTTTTCCTATGACATGGAACCAAACAGTCAAAAATTGGGTAGACCCGGGCCTAGTCGGCTTACCCTGTAAACACGCCACTGGCCGTATATGCGTATAACTATTTTCAATATTTTAAAATTTTAAACGACAATTTTGGGAGTGGGTAGTCTCTAAAATTGTTTTTGTAAAAAATGTTCACGCCGCAACTCTGTGCTTAATATTTAAAGTAAAAATATATGCAATTTTTAGTTCTGCGCGGCAAGGCAGCCGTGCGATAAGTTATTATTCGTACTCAAAAATAAAATTATACCATTTCAACGACTATAGATAACTTTAAGCACAGGAAAAACAATCACAATCACGGCTCACAAAGTTTTAGGATTTTGTTGATTTTTTTTGTGTATTTGGATCGCACTGGATTCTGATTTTTTAATTGACTTTTAAAAAAGTCTTATCAAAATACTATAAAATTTGGATATATAGGTACCTATATAGACGTTATTTATTATAACTTTTCAAAATAGATTTTTCAAGTTTTCATACTTAGAATCTAATCGACGTAGTGTTCATTTAAAAAATAATAAAAAAAATTATCAACATCGCAACGTCTAACTATTTCATGAGGCGCCGTGAGTTTTCTTCATATGCGGCAAGTTTTATCTTGTATTTAAAAAGTATCGGTTCCAACCTCTAACACCAATAAATTATTGCAGTCGCGACCATTGATTATTGTTTACATCGACACTCTTAATATCGGGTCATCGGGACACTGAGAAAAAAAATGTAATTTTGTAAAACCAATTTAGTCTATATATGTACATAGGTACTTGATATTGATTCAGTTTTGATAATTGTTGTACTCTTGCGTAATAAATTGCGCTGCTTGATACATACGAACAAGGGCGGTAGTGGGAAGACTACGACTCAAGTCCTCGGATAACCGCCAAAGAATTATTACTGGAAAATACTAGAATATGAAGGGAATACTAAATGGCATAAGAATTGGACATCAAAGAACCCTGATGGACAAAACATTGTTTATCAATCCAACAATCAAGCAACCCGATTTCGATATTCCAAGAAAAATTTGGGTGACTTTAAATTGTTTGCGGGCCATGGAAGGTGTACACAGAACACAGCATGATGCACAAATGGAAATTATATACCTACCTACTAAACCCTTCCTATGACTGTATACGAATCAAAATCTCGCACAAAACTACTGGATACGCGAACAATCATCCACGCTATAGGGTTACCCACGATTAAAGATCGACGTCCTCTTTTCCCCGGACATGTCCTGTTTTTAAGCTTAAATAAAAATGTCCTGGGGGTTTTATTCGATATTGGAAAATGTCAGGGTGTTTCGTGAAATGTGAATTTATTAAATAATTACCTTGATAAATCGATATCAGTATATCGGTATTTATGTAATATGCTCAATGTTCACGATCGAAATTATGGCCATAATCACATTATTAGAAAAACAGAAAAATATTGATATTGACAAAATACCTGATTAATATTATAATTTATGCCATTATGATTTTCTTTATTTTTATTATTTCTTTTTTAATATTTAAAAATATTTGATAAAGACTATACAAATAAGACTGTACATTATGATAAAAATGTTAGTATTTATTTATTTCCAGGGCCGGATTGTGACCCAGAAACTTACCAAGCACAATAATTTTATCGGTCCATAACATTAGCTACAAACTTTAGCAAGCGGCCCATGTATCATAATAATCTTGCGGCCCACCGCGCTTAGCGCAGTAGCTCGTCGGCCCAATCCGGGCCTGTTTATTTCTAAATTACGAAGAAATTCTATAGTACCTATTTAATTTATTTTCTCAAGTCTAAATGTCAACTAATAAATGTGTACAATTAAATATAATTTATACTTAATGATATATATCATGTTTATCAAATTATCATTACAGTACCTAGTCAGTAGGAGAGTATTTTATAAAAATAAAATAAAATGTATCTATTAATTATTTTCATGATCTTGAAAAAAATGTCCTCTTTTATTGTCAAACATAAATGGTAACCCTATGACCACGCATTCAAAGGCACTCCAAATTCCAAATGATATTTACGCTGCTGGCTGCTACCTAGTAGGGATGTAGTTGATTACCTATACAAAACCTGGGAATTAATTTATAGTTCTCTATTTATAGTAATCTTTAATATAATCTCTATTGTTTATTTAATTTTTGTAATGTTTATTTAACTCATTTTATTCTCGATTTTATTTTATTTGGGGTTTTTTATACCTACTTATTAATATTTATTTCGTGGTGAATTTTATTCTATACAATCTGTTTTGTTGTTCTGACTTATCACACCTACGAAATAAATATAATATCTATATTCTATATTTTATTCATTAGTGTACTGATATAGTAATTATCATTGTTCAACGATAATACTGATATAATATTTGTATATTTGTTTAATAATTTAATATAGACTACATTTTAAGCTAAGCTTCTAAAAGATGTTTACAATTTACATGTCAAGTGTCAACATTCATTACCTGTGACCTCAAACCTATATCACATAATAATTATGACAATATTCAATACTTAAATCAAATACTTTACCTACCTATCTATTAGATCTAATTTGTATAATATATATAATATATTAACTAAATGTATTATTTAATATCTACAATTCTTAATGACTATTGTGTATCCATCAACTAAATGTCTTATTTTATGGTATATAAATATTTATATAAGGTATAATAAATTTATGTGTTAATAAGATTATGTATTATAAACTACCTATTATTTAAATTAAATAAACTACAAGCTACTAGTGAAACATCCATGAATTATGAGGCATTTGATATCTTAATGTATTATCATTATTAGGTATATGTTGTACCTACTTTGGTGCATAGCCAAGAATTTTTTTAGGGAAGTTTTAATTTTATATTTATACATAACTTGTAGAAGCTTAAGACATTACCATTATAATAATCAATCTTCATGATAGTAACTAGTAAGGTACCTAAATGAAATATGAAATAGAATCATACTATATTCATATAACAACTATATTAAGTTTTAGAAATTAGAGCATAGCTGCATAGGTATAGCAATTATGTTTTTCCATGATATGGCAATGGCAGTGGAGATGTTTCAGAACCTAAAACACACCTGACTATACTTCACTTGTTGTTATTTATTTTTAGTTTCAAAGCTTTTCAAATATATGTTTCAAAATATGGTTATACACAATTTGATATTTTATTTAAGCTCAGTGGTGTTGATCTTATAATTCAACTATGAAAAATGTCATAAGTAATTTAAGTAGGTGTAGAAATCTCAGGTTTAATATTAGTAAAAAACAGAGTTTAAATTACCACGTCTCAAGAGACTCAACAATTTGCTTATAGTTAAAAGTAAAAAGGGAGTTAAAAAATCTCTGATTGGTTGGGGCGGGTAGAAGGTTTACTCAAGTTGTAGTCAGGGGATAGCGGACAGCAGTAATTGTTCCACTCTCCATATAGCTAACAAATATATTAAATTTTAACAAAATTTAAAGTTGGGAAAGGAATGGACATATGGATGTTCTATATACTAAACAATATGTTTTGATTATTGGTTGATTCTTTTGATGAAATTTCAAGCTATCTATTCCTCAGGTACAATATTACTACCAGCATATAAATATTTTTCATAGGTATTTCAGATAACATCAGTGCCACTGCCTGTACTGTTCAATAGTAAACCATGTTATTAATTCTTTGTAGGTAATATGTAAACATATATACAATATCCTTTGATCATAGTTGTTTATATAATTTATATATATTTTCTTCAGTCAAATGTCCACTTTCAATAAAAACAGATTGGTGACAAATGCACAAATGTATAAGTTTCCTATAAAAATTATATAATTATGATAAAACATAAGTTATATAAGAACTTAAAAATAGTATTAATAGTAGGCATGAATAAAATGAATTATTCTTCAAATATGTATTATATTGATAAAAAAATTGCAATAACACTTACAAAAGATGTTAATTTTTAATTATTGACTTAGATAAGCTTTCTGTATTCTACTAATTATAAATTGTAGTTAAAAATCAATTTATAACTAAGTGTATAATTCTATATTTCATTAAATGCATTGGGATAGGAATACATTTTATTAAGTATCCATAATGTATAATACTCAAATAAATAAAATAATCTTTGAAATTAAATTGTTAAGGTTTTTTCCAAATTAAACTCTTTAAATAAGATAATTTAGCTTCTGGTTCAGTCATAAACATGGAATTCCATATAGATTTTTTAATCCATATCACTCTATATCCAAGTATTTCCAAATGTCTTTGCTTCAATTTAGAAAGGCCTCTCATTTCATTATCAGTCTTTCTTAAATCTTTTTCATTTAGAAGAAGCAAAGTCAACCTAGTAGAAAAAGTATTAAGTGTTAATAGTCTGAATATTTAAAAAATATAATCTTACTTCTCGTTTTTGCTTGCACTATTTAATTGTTTTGAGTCATTTAGAATTAATTCAAAATCTAATTTGTATCCATATGGAGAAAAAGAGTTTGATTTCAGAAAACCTTTATTTTTAATTAATTGGTTTATTTTTTTTTCCACTTCCAAATAAAATGAACCAGTATGTTTAGGAACTAAAAAATAAATAGTTAAATAAATTATTATTTGTATATTGATATTGTATTATATACTTTTTTATACCTAATGATTGGATTTCTTCACAATATTTAGTATGAAACCATGGTACATCAAATTCTGGATAATCAATACAAACAGCTCTATTTAATATCATTAATAATTGTCTTATTTTTAATGGATATGTAGCCTAAAAAATATACGATTCAATGAAAGTGATGCTTTAGTTATTTAATATAATAAATATTTATAATAAAATTAACCTTAGCATAACAGTTATTTAATTCATCATCTAATTTTTCTAAAAACTCAACACTAAATAAATAATCTTTAATGGATGTAGATAGACTATAAAAATAACATAAAGCAAGTGAAGCTCTCATGAAATTTAAACCAGACATTTTAAATTTATCCCTAAAAATAAAAATAAATTATTAAATCAAGTGTAAATTAGGTCATAAATATAAACGTTGTTGCTACCTATTAATGATTTCAGTTGCATGAGGTAGAAATTCTATAAATTTTTCACTGTTAACTCCGTATAAAAAAAATAGTGTTAATATTTTTTCTACATTTTCAGCTAATAAATATTTGTGATTTTTTATGAAATACTCCAAGCATTTGTCTAAGAGCTCAGCATCATACCAATCAGATGTAACTAAATTGTAAGTAAGTTCTCTTATACTCCTAGATGAAAAATCTTCAGATGTATAGTTTTTATACCTGTAAAATATTTTGTTATTAAACACTTTAAAAATTAATGTTATTTAAAAAAATACTTTATTTACCCTTCAAGTATTTTATAAAAAAGCCTCGGTTCTTTAACATTATATCGATGATTATATCCACGATATAAGGAATTTAGTTGACTTATACTTAAATTGGGTTCTTGATTTATTATTTCTAAACATCTTTTGTTAAGTGCAGTACAAAGTCTCACCTTAAAAATAATTTTAAAATTATTAAATTTTATTAAATATAAATATATAGGTATTATAGTAATAAACATCTAAGCTGATTATATAAAATATAAGTAATTATATTTATATACCGGTGTTCAATTTTAAAGGTAACAGGAAATATTTCAAATTCATGACTGAGTTTGATTCAGAGTTTTTTCTGCGAACAGCACATATAAATACATTTGTTTTTGATAAATTCTAATTTTTAACAAATTTTATCTGCACAATGCGCACTAAAATAAAAATTTCTTAAATAGAAACCACTATTATTCATACTGGATTTGGATTGATTTATTTTTTTCTGAGAAACTTTGATCTTTACAGTTTTTTGATATCTTAAAAATTGACAGTTGAAAGTTTTAAATTTGGTAATTTGTAATTATAGGTATTATTATAATAATTTATTTTGATTAAAATTACAAGGTGTATTTATTATTACATCAAATTTATAAAAAAATATCATTGGAATTTATCGATAAATTATACCTAATTATATAGATTAAGATAGAGCGTTGAAAAATGCGATAATTACAAATTACCTAATTTAAAACTTTCAACTGTCCTAAAAATGTTAATTTTGAAGTTATCAAAAAACTGAAAAGATCAAAGTTACTCAGAAAAAATAAATCAATCCAAATCTAGTATCAACAATAGTAGTTCCTATTAAAGAAATTTTTATTTTAGTGCACATGAGCAAATAAAATTTGTTAAAAATTAGAATTTATCAAAAACAGATGTATTTATATGTCCTGTAAACAGTAAAAAAACTCCAAATGATACTCAAAGTCATGCTTTTGAAATATGTCCTATTACCTTTAAAATTGAATTCACAGAATACACATATTAACTAACCTATAGATATAAATGAACTATATGAACTGCCTTAAAATATAACAAATAATGTACCAATTGCCCTCAATAAATTGTAGGTTAATGTACTAATTAATAATTGCATTTGTTGTAATTTTACTGATTTCTAAAAAATTTTGGTTTTAATTAATTATATTATAACTGGGTTGGAAGGTAGTTCAGAAATAATCGAAGCCAAGTATATAATTTATATAAGAAAAATTCTGAAATCTATAGCATTTGGGAAGAAAGGGAATAAATATAAACATTTATTACCTTTGCTTCAAATATTGACAATATCCAATAGCCATCAACAACATATGAAAAACCACATAAGTTAAATATTATGTACCTGAAAGTAGGTAAAAAAAATTAATTACGAACAAATTTAATTAATCTTGAATGATATTTTATAAAATAGTGCATTACATATTGCATCTATAAGCTATTAATTATTTTAGTATTTTAGTATATTAATTAATTATATAACTTTTGATTCCAAACAGGAAAATGAATAAAGAAAATATATTGAATGCAATTGGTACAAAAGAAGTATTTAATTAATACTACAAATTAAAATAAAATAAATAAATACTACTTACATATTGATCTAAGAACATTGGCAAAGATGTTTTATTCTTTCGGTTTATAAATGCTGTATTTAGACCTCTACTAATAATGTAACAATCATAAATATTATATTGACCAACAGTATCTAATACTTTTTTAACCATTACTTCAGGCATTTCATACCCAATATTTTTATTAGGATAACTTATAAAAAATGAAAATATTTTACTAAATTTAGATGGAATTATTGCTGATATCCCATGATCTAATTCATCATTTAACCAATTGATCATTTGATTTTCAAATTTATAGTATCTGTATGTTCCAGACATATTGTTATGAAAGTTCATGTATCTATATATATATATATATAAAAAAATAATTATAAAGTTTTCTAAACTAATAAAATACAAAAACAATAATAATAATTTAAATATAATTAATTCCTTTACTCATTTCAATCTATTCATGCCACTTAAGTATGTAAATTAAATATATTAACCTGTTACATATTCGTAATAGCTTATGGTGTTCACGGATTGAAGGTTTCCCAGATATTAGCCAATCCAATACACTTGACCAATATGCATTGCAAATTTGTAAATCAGATGTTTTAAGATTTCTTATAATATTAAACAGAGGTCCAATACATAATTGAGAAAAACTATTGTTTAACAAAAATTGTTTTCTTAGCAAAGATTCTATATGTTTTCGTTGAGATGCAGATGAAGATGGTACTATACAAGATAATAATCGAAGTACAGTGATATCAGTATCAATATCTGCTTTAGATAGCCATTTAGATGTTTCGTTGTGTATTTCCTCAAATAACTGATATGGTTCTGATTGTTTCACAATAATCTTAAACAATTAATAATTTCAAAAATAACTAAAAATCAATTTTAGATGGAATGTCTGATCAAAATGTATTCCATACCATTTGTAGCTGTATCATATCATAAAGTGCTATGTGTTTAATAACACCTTGTAAATTGAGCAACAAAGATCTAGTAAGATTAATATTTTGATTAATCCAGTAAGGACTATTTATCAGTCTCAGCACTTTCACTATACATTTAATTTTTTCATCATTTTGGGGTTTGTTCAATAAATTACGTTCAATTAATGTAACAAAATTATCCATGATAGATTTATTTAAAAACCATGGCAAATTGTACAAACATATAGAAATATGTTTAATATCTTCATAAGTGTCACATAAATCTACGACAACAAATAATAAAAGTCATAAGTAAAATTATAAAACATTTTTTAAAGTTAGTAAATATATATTATTACTTATTTTTTTTAAAATTATTGGCCAAATGTCTTTTAGAATATGCAGACCCACAAGGTCTCTATGACTCACAATTGTTACTGTAAATCTGGATAGTATGCAAGATTCTATTTCTTCAGCAGGAGTAGTCTTTAATATATTTTGTAGTCTATGCGATAGTTTTGTACTTACTGTACAATTAATATCAACTCCTATTTTATGTAAACACAATAAACTGTAAGATAAACATTGGATGTTCATAAACTCATAATGTTTTTCCATTAAATTCATTAAATTCAAAAAATCATTATTTGTTAAAATGTTTTCAAAATTATCCTCAGGAGTGAGAAAAGAATTTAAATTTTTTTCAAACATGCATACTCTGTAAAATATTATTTGAAGTTCTCTAACCATGGCTATAGCCATAGAGATATTTTTCCAATTCAATTGATCATTGTTGTTTTGCAACAAATCAAAAATGTCTTGTAAAGATTTACATTCACTTATTTTTATTGCCAGTATATCATTATTATCTTGTAATATAATATTTTTAATGTCTCGTTTTTGTTCAATATCTTCAGAATCACTGTCAGTTTCATCTCCTCTAAAAGAACGAAAACAATATTTCCTTTGAAATTGCTGAAGTGGAAATACTAATTTTAAAGGATTTAATTCATACATTTTAGTATAAATAGCATTATAATTTTTGGTTTTATATCTTGTTGTTGTGTGAATAATTTTGGTAGTTATTTTTAAATTTGTACCAAATAGTTTAAATAATGTCATTTTACCTGTAAAAAAAAAAAATTAACAATATATATTCAACATTATACTGTAGGTTACATCTTGATATTTCTGACCGGAATGGCAAAAGTTAAATTTAAAATATAATTGATTTTATTATTACAAATCAATATTTAAAGTGGTCATGTGTTACAACTTACAAACATGTTTATGTTTTACGTTTGTGATTGCAAAATGTATTTTTATACCTAAGAAATTATATTAGTAGTTAATCTATATATTTTGAGACCACAGTTTTCAAAATTTGTTAAAACATATAGTGTTGTACTTATTATTAAACATAAACATACAAAAATATCAATACTTACTCATTGATGTATGTTTATAGAGCACATGATAGAAATTAAAATAAAATATAATATTTAGTTATTTGTTTTTATTTAATTTCTTTTTACATGTATCATTTACGAAGTCTTTATTCTGGTATTACACTATGAGACTACGAAAACTTTAATTATTTTTTAACTATAGCAATTTTTAATCAATGATCATAGTACCTATTTAATTATTTTACCACTTTTACTATTTAGTATTTAAATTTTAAATTAATTTTATTAATTTAAATTTGTATTTTGTGATTATAACGTTGTGACATGTGTTTGATAACAACATTTGATAATGACCAATCGTACCAAATTTTCAATAAAAATTTAAAATACTCTGTTAATTGATGACATCATCACGGTAAACGTCATCTCCGGTCATACTGAATGTATTTAAGATTCAATTTCATCTTATCAACACAAATTATAGTTTCTTACTTTCTTAGATTTCTATTATTACTTAATATTACTTATTAGTTAATAATTAGTGTCATAACATTTTACAACTTTTCAATTTTTCAAGGTTTAACATTTTATTAAAATAATATAATATAGCAAATAATTATTTATCTTTATGCGTCTTTTATAAAGTGTATTTTTGTTTTAAAATTTTCTTACATTGTTACCATTTATATTCACTAACATAATTACAGGTAACAGAAGATCATTCATTATTAAATTGTTATTTGTACGTAGTATAAATTATAATAATACAACATTATACATTATTATAGTTACCATTTTTAAATATCAACATGTCGGAAGCAAAAGTTAACAGTGAAGACATAGAAATTGTATTTCAACGTCTTAGAGCATTGCCAGTCAATAAAGTAAACATTTTAATATTACTAGAAAATAAATAAAACTAAATATAATAATATTAAAGGTGGAAAATAAATATTTTATTACTTTACTACCTAATAAAGTTTAGGCACTTTAATGTGTACAATTATAATATGAGTTTTTAATAAAGTGTATGCAATACATTAAAAATTAATTATTGACTGATATTATTACAATAAAATCTGGCGATTGATTACTGCATATAATATGTATATGTATATATAAATTCAATATAAATTTAAATTAAATAATATCAAAATTTACATTTTATGTAATGAAGATATTATATGAAATTATGTGATTTTCACTAGAAAAATTTGTTTGATTCTATTAGTTTAATTTCAGTAATTGAATAGTTTCATAGATGCTTATGGTTACTGTTTTTATGTAAATTAAAAGTAAAATATTCAACATTTATTTTTATCTATTAATAATATTAGTAATTATTTAATGTGTACCAGTAGATTTATACTATTGATTGAGCATACTTAATAAATTCAAATATCTTTAAATTAATTGAGTACAATTAATATTCTAATATTAAGTATAAATTTATTTTTTATTCTTTAACTTTAAAAGTAAATAATAATTTATACAAATTTCAAAATCAAATTATTTTGAATCTCAGCCATTCTAACATCAATGGAAACAAATGCATTGATGAAACAGTCAAAAATATAATCTCATCCACACAATCATCCTTCTTATAATTGTTTCAAACAAAGATATTTTAACCTTGATTAATAATTAATGTATTCTTAAATGGCTCCAATAGTGGCTATCTTAATCCACTATACTGCACAAAATCAAACAAAATATTTATTACTGGTCTTTCCTTCTTGAATTGTCCAAAAAATATTATAATTTATAAACTAAGGATTGGCCATACAAGTCATGTTTAATTCTTCAATGACATACCAATATGCATTGCTTGTGGGGTCCATGTCGGAATCAAACATATTTTTACTGGATATCATAATTATGCCAAGAACAGAAAAAAATGTTATGCTATCCGAATTACTCACTTCATCGTTCAATCAAATTCTTAATCACCTCTAATTTACTCAATAAGATATAACCCTTAATGTAATAATTTACTTATTGTATCATATAATTGTAATTTATTTTGGCTGAAATAAATAAATTAATAAATAAAACCCTCACTGATTTATCATCTAGTATTTAAGTCATTTTATTATTATGTTTTATGCATCATTATACTTCTATTATCTGTGCATGTAATCTAATATTGTCAATATAACCCAATCATTGTTGCGGCTGGTTTATTTTAATAAAAAATTAATAATAATAACTGTTTCAGACATGTTTTGACTGTAATTCAAAAAATCCAACATGGTCAAGTATAACATACGGTGTGTTTATTTGTTTGGATTGTTCTGCAGTACATAGAAGCTTAGGAGTTCATTTGACTTTTGTAAGGTCTACTCAACTAGACACAAATTGGACATGGTTGCAAATGCGACAAATGCAATTGGGCGGAAATTCAAATGCTGTAATAGTTATTTTTATTTTTATTTCTCAATTGATTTTAACATTCCAGTGGAACCTCGATAACTTGAATCAGTTTGGGGGAAAAAACAAATTTGAGTTACCGAAAATTCAACTTATAGAGGTTCTAGTTATCAAGGTTAACGAGGTTCCACCTATACTTATAGCTTCTATATATGTGTGTGATATTACAGACAGTTTTCTTCAGGCAACATAATTGCATCTCTAAAGATGCACAACAGAAATATAATTCCAGAGCTGCTCAATTATATAGAGATAAACTCTTACAAAGTGCTAAACAAGCAATGAAAACCTATGGAACACAGGTATTTTATATCCTTAAAGAAGTTGTATTAATGTATTGTTATATGTTATTTTTTATGAAGAAATATTATAAATATCTTATAGTAAACTAGCTATTAAAGTTTAAACTATAGTTTGATATTTGTACAATAATATTATAATTATTACAATATAATGTTATATTGTTATATGGTATATTCTTTATACTTGTTTTAAATTTTCAAATATTCTAAATTTCTGTCTGGAATATAACTACTTTACCTTAATAAATTGGTATTAAATATTTTGATTTTCTTAAATTATAAATGCATTTCAATATAATATTTGTATACTAAATATCTGGTATGAGTTATTTTACTACAAAGACATATATAAGCAGTATCCATATTCATGAAAGAATAGCATATAAATAACATATTTGCAAGGGCCTTATCATTAATGTTAATGTTTATGTTTTGTTTAGTTATTTTTAGACCAATCGCACGAAACAATTGAAGTGAAACCAATAGATTTTTTTGAACAACATACAACTAATGTTAATTCGAGTAATGACAACTTTTTAAGTAACAATTTTATGTCCTTTAAACAAGTATGTGCATTTATAATTTATGATAATAATTTATATTGATAAGTTTTAAAAAGTATATTAATTTTAGGATAATGGTGATACAACACTTGAAGGAGGTACTAAAATCTTAAATGATGCAGCACAAAAATCAATAGATCATAAAACTTTATTAGGTGGTCGTCAAGCACATAGTAAAAGATCTGGTGTAAGTAAACAGTATATCTAAGAAGTCTAATATCATCAATTTTTTTCAAAACAAATTTTATATGCAATTCAGTTTTTTTAAATTTTCAAGATAAAATAAAAAAAATATTAAAATTGAACAAAAATAGACCAAATTGTATAGATATAGGATAGTGTAGTATTAAGTTATTTCATTGATTTTTTTAATTTTATTAAAAATATAATTTCACCTTCTATTTAATGTCAATAAGTAAAATAAGTCAGGTAGATCAAAGAGTAAAATAAATGTTGACTATACTATTAAAATTTTTAGAAGTGTAGTTATATCTCAAAAATTATCTGTATGTTATTGGTGGGTGGAGGCTGGAGTAAACAAATGTTCCTTTATAAAATATTACTCATAAACAAAATAAAGCAATAGAAAACCAAATGTGTTCAACAGTTTTACGCAAGTGGTGGAAAACACATTTAAAATTTTGTGATTGAGTAATGAATAGTGAATACTATATGTCAGGATCCAATATAAAAAAAAATAACTTTTCTGATGAATCTACTAAAAAAAATTCACATTCCAATCAATCTTGATTAAACCACTTTTTTTTTTAAAACACATGATAATAATTATTAAATAATAATTTTGAAAAATTTGAAATTTATACTATTAAATTGGATCTTTCTTTTTAAATGCTGAGATACTAATGGTTATGTCAGACTTCTGTGACATACTATACCACATACGTAGTTTGTTTCTTAAATAATTGCTACTAACAGACTCGAATAAAAAATTTTCTTAAAAACATAACTAATGTATAATAATAAAGTACATAAATTAAAAAAAAATAATCTATTTAAAAAAAAATTCTTAGTTAGAAAATATAAACAAAATGTATGAATTACTATTTAATATTCAGTGTGTATCACAAAGCACCAATAATTCAAATGCTATTTAAATGTTAGAAACTGTTACATTCTCTTACACTGTGTTACAATTCTTTAGTATATACATTTTAAAAATGAACTATAATCAAACAGTTTTATGGTAAAATAAAATTAATATATTTGATTTCAGTTGGGAGGAAAAAGATTAGGTATGGGTGCTCAGAAAGTACATGCTAATTTTGCTGATATAGAAAAAGAAGCAGAATTAGCTGATAAAATGAAATTTAGCGAACCAGAAAAAACAGTAAATGTAGAAAAATCTAATGAAGACCAAGAAACTCAGGTATATAAAACTAAATATTAATATATTTAATTTTTATGGTAACCAAACTTACAGTTTAAAAAATGGGTTAATGATTAACATAGATGTCATCAATGAGGTTAGCTTATCATGATTTGAGTTTAAAAAAGAGTAAAGAAGAGGAAAAATTAAAACAAGTTGATCCTAAAAAAGCTGCTCAATTAGAAAGACTTGGTATGGGATTTACTTCAAAAAAGTATGTTTGATGTTTTAACTATAAGTAAATAAGAATTGTGTAAATGTTATCTAATATTTTTTTATTTATAGTATTGTTAGTCATTCAGCGTTAAATGATATGACGACACTAGATAAAGAAGTAAAAAAACAAACTACATTAGACCATAATGAAGATCAATTTTATGATTGTTTTGATGAAGACAAAACTCCTGAAATGATTTTAAAAATGATGAACAAGTAAGATTTGTATATTTTTCTTATAATAATAATGTTTAAAAAAAAAGTAATTTGTACTTTTGTTCAGAATCTTTAATATTTAACATTCCATATTTTATTATTCATTCTTATTGTTCATAATTTTATTGCAAAAATTGATAACTTTGTACCAATTCTATTTACTTTTTTTGTAATATACACCTTTGGCAAAAAAAGCAAAAAATTAGTTTTAAATTCACAAAAAAGTTCTTGCCAAATAAATTGGTTAGAATTAATTGTTTTATCATTTTATTTGTCTGAATAGAAATCGTCAAATTACCAGTGATGATTTTTTGGACTTTGATGATTCTATTAAAAGTTTAAAATTATCATATACGCCTTCCACTATTGATGTCATAAAAAATGACTGGGATAATATAAAACCAGCGAAAAAAGTAAACAAAGAAGCTGAAAATGATAATTGGGACTCTTTTTATGAAAACTCTAATAGAAGACAAGGTAGAAATAATAGATCAACAAATTTAGTGTCAAAACCCGCAGAAAATAATGAAGCTTTTAAAAAATTTGGTGGAGCTAAATCAATATCATCTACTCAATATTTTGGTGATAGTCAAACACAAGTAAGTTAAGTTTATATAACATGTAAGATTGAAGGGAAAATTTTTGAATTGCTTCAGTTTGGTACTAGTAATTTTATCAAAGTAATTGAAGTACAATTTGGTACTATTAATTACAATTAACAGGTATTTGATTGTATTGTTAATTTTCTATTATAATAAAAAATAATAAGTGTTACAAAGGCAATGGAAGTAGTTTATTTAATTTTAAATTACCAATAAAAGTTTTTGGAATATTATTTCCTCGCCTAAGGTAAAATGTTTGAAAAAGGACTCCACCATCCTTATATTTCACGTAATATAAGTAAATTATTTTAATAAGATATAATTTTATAAAATATTTTTTTGGATATTATTTTATGTTATTTAATATAAATAAATAAAAACAAATATCATGATGTATTTAGTAATGAACTTCAAATTTATCAATTTAATATTATAATACAATTCATGGTGTTATATTATAGTAAATTCATGCAGTATGAGAAAATATTGTTATGTATATAAGACTATATGTACCTATCTATCGAGTATTCGTTAAAACAAAATTACCACAATATTTTTACCATATTTTTTAACTATAATTTATATTTTAATTATAGGGTGAGAAATCAAATCTTTCACGTTTCGAAGGAAGTGATAGTATTTCATCTGCTGAACTATTTGGCAGAGAAGAAATGACAGGTGTCAATTCTACATACCAACCACCAGATTTAGATGATGTTAAAGAAAGCGTTAAACAAGGTGTAACAAAAGTAGCTGGTAAATTATCGTCTTTGGCTAATGGCATGATGTCATCATTTCAGGTAAAGTAATAAACATAATAATTTAATTGCATGAATATATATAACAACATATACATATAATTATGATTATATTTTATTATGCGAACTAATATGTGTTTTATTTGCAGGAAAAATATGGAGGTTATTAAAATTGTTGATCCAGCGCATACAATAAGATATATCTAATAAATTATATTATAGTATCAGTTTTATATAGAAACATTTTGTAAATAATTATTTCATATTATTGTATAAGTAATTGAATCAGTTTATTACATTGTTACAGTAAACTATAAAGGTAGTATACTCATGTATAAAATGTGTAAATAAAGTGTTAGAAAGTTAATTTGTTCGAAATTTGTGACAGCATAATAAAATAGATGGTATTAATATAATAACAAATAATAATATATCAATTTATTATATGAAATAATATGCATATTATTATTTAAAATATAATATTATTATATTCTAAAAAATACATTCCTGCCATCTAAATTGTTTGGATAAATTTTAATTTCTAACACATTGTTTTCCATTTCTTGAATTTCTGAATTCTTACATATATACCCTTGCCAAACATTAATTTTATAGTATTATTTATTTCAAGAATATAATTTATGGACTTCTAAAAAATATACTTTTATTGCAAAATGAGTTTTTTATTTTTAAAATACATTAACATCTTTAATCACTAACAAACTAAGTCTTTCTCGACAATTTTTTGTTGAGTATTCTAGTGGCTTAGCCCTTTCTCCATACATAAGTTTATTAAGTAAAATTAATAGTTATATTTTTTTTTAGATTCATAAAAAATATATTTCTGCTATTATCATTTATCACAACCTTATATTATTATTAATGAACATTGTTAACTATTAATTAACATAATAAGCATTATAGTAGGTAATTGAAGTTGTAGCTTATAAGCAGTGTTAGGAAGTAACTTAATTCTAAGTTTCTAGGTATTACAACATTACATAATTACTTATGGTGAGTTGTATGATATAAAGAGGTTTAGTCGCAGACTAAATGATTCATATAGTTTGTAGTAGGGCTTTGCATCCGAAAATCAAATTAACCCAAATAAATTGCTAAACCTAAACCTGTATTAATTAACACCCAAATTAATCAGAAACCAGAATTAATATTTTCATTAACCCGAAACCCAAATTATTATTAAAAAAATGAGTGGCATATCAGTAGAAAAATAACTGAAGAAAATAGCTTTTTTTTATTATATTTGCTTTAAAAATCAATTAAAATTACTATATCAAATTCACATAGAAAATCTAATGTTAATTGATATGAAACAAGAGTTAACACCCTAATTAGTAATTAATCATAATTAACCAAAATAAATTTACATTTATCCATAAATAAAAAAATTGATTTACCTGAAATGCCCAAATCTAATAAACTAAATTTTCATTTTTATAACTTTTTGTAAATAGTAAATACCGTAAAAACTAAAATTAGTAAAAAGTATATATAGAATAAATAATAATAGGTATTGGATTTTTTTTTTTAAAGCTTTCAATATCTAAGTTAATACAGCTTAACAAAATACTATTGATTATATAATAAACTTTTTACTGCATATATATTTTATGATAATGCCTTAAAATAATTTAAAAATGTTGATGCTTATAATAAAATTCATAAAAATGTATTAAAATATAAATTTCATTAACGTTTTAAGTTTCCATGAATAATGTTTTTAAATTATAACAAGATAATTAACGTCGTTATTTGTTTAAATTAGTTATTTCGTTCAAATTTGAACTTAAAATGTCTATAAATAGTAAATGCTTTTATATATATTTTAAAATATTATGGTTTCAGTAGAAACTTCTTATGAGGAATCTTGATTAAGTTTTCAAGACTGAGATACAAATATTCAATATTCAAATAGGTAGAAATTTTTTTATGAATTTCTAACTACAAAATAGTTTTATAATTTGAAAGTTTTTGGAATTTTGACAAATTTCGTCAAAATTCTAAACCTTCAAATTATGTGGGATTATGACGATTATGTATACAATTTTCAAGTATTTTGATCTACATAATCTTTTATAGGAGTTTATAAAAAAAAAAAAAATGACAATAAAAAATGTCAAATGCTTATAACACAGACCTGAGGAGTTCGAGGATAATATTATATTATTATTCAAGTATTCAATATCCATACTTTCGAATGATTCGAACCATTCGATTATGTCCATGGCTAATCTATAGCCATTAGCCACAGTTCGTGTTTAAAACATATAATAATAGTAAATATTTTTATTATTTTTATACCTATCTGTGGTTGTTTGTTATCATTTCTAAAATCAACGATATTATTGATAACACTACAGTGCATTTGTTATCCGTGATTAAAACGGTCACACTGTACCCGCGATCATCGGTATAACACTAACCTCAAATGTTGAATTTCAATTTTCAACACAACTTTTCTACACAGGATCGTTCTTTTTAGTGCACTAGTATTTACAGTCTACTTGTTGTGTCGATAGTTTGGATCCCGTTCTGCAAAAATGGTTGATGACAAGTGAGTAATATTTTTCATCCATATTAATCCACTTTACGTTATGACGTATTCATAATTCGTTTATGAATTCTGAAAAAGTGTTGTTTAAACATTTAAAATTTGTCAATTATTGGACACTGAAGACCAATGCAAACGATAATTTCGTTTTTATTATGTCAATAAAAAATATTAATTTTTACATTAATATTATGTTTACAGTGCTCCAAAAAGGCTTCCGGCGGTGCCGGAGTCTGTACTCAAAAGACGTAAGGCTCGTACAGCGTTCAAACTTAAGTCATTGAAAAAAGCTATTGAGGTATGTAGCAATAACAGCAATAACATTAAACTAATTCCAACATATTAAAATTGACAAAATTCTTCATTATTTCTAAATCTTATGTTATCCACTGAGGGTATAATAATGTTTACTCTATCATAAAATATTTGTTTTTTATTATTTCAACTTATTATGCTTACGTTTATTTGTTTTAATATTATACAATTTGAACTAGTGATGAAAATACTCTAATGATATACTTAGTTTTACTTAAAATGAATTTTTTTATCATGATTGCTTACTAACTATTATTTTGATCAGAATCTGTTTAATCTCAAACAATATTTTTATTTTGAATGTTGTATATAATATATTTGAATATGTAATAATATGATATACTGTTTCTTAAATTAATCAAATTTGTACTTCAATGGCAAATCTCATTCTAATTATATCATTTAGATAACTAAGCTTCTTTTTATATACTGAAACACTCATTGGTTTTCTTTAATCAAAATAATTTATTTTATATTCTTGAGAAAGGTTAAGTATGAGGAGTAATATATTATTTAGTACTTGTGTATTAATACATTTTTATTCTTACATTGATTAGGTACACTAAAGAAAGTGTAAATGTTTTATTTCAATAACAAATATTTTTATATTGCATCTGAGATTCAATTATGTACATTCGTTTTTTGTATTTTAAAGTTATTTAGTTGTATAGATTGACATTTCTTATATTATTATTTTTTTTTAATTAGGAACGTAAAGAACGCGTGAAGAAAACTAAGAAGTATTTTAAACGCGCCGAAGCTTATGTTAAGGAATTTAGAATGAAGGAAAGAGATGAAATCCGTTTAGCAAGAAATGCTAAGAAAGCTGGTGACTTTTATATTCCTCCAGAGCCAAAATTAGCATTCATCATGCGTATTCGTGGGTATGTTTGCATTTTTAATTTATTGGATCTTATAACATTTCTGATACAATTTTTATAAATATTTTAGTGTGAATCAAGTAGCTCCTAAAGTGAAGAAAGTATTGCAACTGTTCAGATTACGCCAAATCAACAATGGAATTTTCATCAAATTGAACAAAGTAATGATATAATTAAATGTAAATACTATGTATTATTTCTTAACTTTATTATAATTATTTTTAGGCAACATTAAATATGTTGAGAATTTGTGAACCATATGTGACTTGGGGATATCCTAACTTGAAGAGTGTAAGAGAATTGGTCTACAAAAGAGGATTTGCCAAAATCAAGGGCCAACGCATTCCAATCACTAACAATGAAATGATTGAAAAGAAATTGGGAAAATATGGTATCATCTGTACAGAAGATTTAGTTCATTGTATTTATAGAGCCGATCGTCGATTCAAGTATGCGATGAACTTCCTTTGGCCTTTCAAAGTAAGTGTAGAATTCCAATTACTTGTAATTGACGCATCCATGGTGTGACATCAATTTAGCTGTTGCCCCTTCCAAGTCGTCATATAGCAAATGATGAAGTGATATGTTGTGTTTTTCAATATTTTTATTGTTTAAATAATATATGCCTCATAAATTACAATAAATTTAGAAAAACTTCTTATATATGTAAATATTAATTGATAAATAATAAATTTCATATTTTATACCTATTCATATAGATAATATGTATTATGAAAAATTAAGTTTAATTTATGTGTTTACATAAAGTCGTAAATATTCTTAAATTGTATACTGAGTACTGACTGAATTTTATTATTTTTCTAGTTAAACACCCCAACTGGAGGCTGGCGTAAGAAGACCAATCACTACGTTGAAGGTGGAGATTTTGGAAACCGTGAAGATACCATTAACAAGCTATTGAGAAAAATGGTTTAAATACATTAAATGTTTTACAAAAACTTTTTTTTTTATTTTTTATTTTAATAATATTATACCTGATCCTATTTCATAACAATATTTCTAATTAACCATAAAAATGTAGTAAGTTGTGATACAATTTAAGACAATGAGTATCTGTTATATACACAATTATGATTATAATGTCTGATGTTTAACTAAAACATTATAAGAATGTCACATCAACGATTTTGTAATATTACAAATATTTATGATGAAAATAAGATCAATTGTAAAGTTAAATACTTCATCAACACATTGTTTACGTTCTTGGCAGGACGTGTGTATGTATACTTGTCTATGGTTTAACTATACAATTCAACTTATTTCCATATTATATCAAGGCCTTAGATACCTACTTAAAATATTTTAAAACTTAAATGTCTAGGCTTTTTAAGTGCTTTAAATAAATTTTTTCATTTAGCCCCCCCCCTCTATTTATTTAATAAGTATATACATTTATTTACAAAATACTAAAATTATCTTACTTGAATTAAGTAACTACATTAATTTAGCTGTCTAAGACTGGCTAGACTTAATATAAAAGTAGTTTCTTGAGGACGTCATACCTGCATGTGTTGTCTTTGTCTTACAAGCGTAATACAGCAGATTCAATATTGTATTTTGTATTACTCCTTATACCTTGTTAATTATGAAATATCTATTCAAAAAAATTAACCAATATTATTATGATTAAAATTTATTATATTTCTCATCACTCATCAGAATGAATAATGTTTAGAGTTTTAGACTACAGGACCCTATAATATAATCAATAATGCTAATAACAATTCTGTTTATTTAGAAATTAAATTATTTATTTATTATCTAAAAATAGAAGGATTTTGTATTTTTTGTATATAATGTATGTTCATCTCACCACAACATGTATCATATAAGTAAATTATTAATTAAGGTAATTTTTTAAACACCCTCATCCCATTTTTATGCTTAAATTATTTTCTCACTCAGACCCCACTTGCAACATAGATACTTTCACCTAAAATTATTATGATTTGAGAAGTCTAAACCAATTATTACAACATTTATAGAGAAAAATATTTTTGAGAGAATGATAAATCGGTTTTATATTTTGTTGTTATTTTATTTTATTTTCGACTTTCAAAATAAAAATGTAAATATTCAATTATAATGTTTAAATTTGTTTGAAACAATATTTAAACAACGATATACCCTCAAAAATATTATTTTCTTTCGGCTTTGTAATGAGTGATTTTACTCTAAGATTAGGTAGGTATACTCAAAAACAAAAAAAACGATTCTGCATCTTCATATATGCGTTTTTTCTATGTTGCGCATTGGCCGAGAGAGAAAACAAACAGTACACTGACGCCCTCTTAACAACTTATTAGATATTAACATAGTAAAACAATAAAAATAAAATTATAATATTAGGCATATTTTATAAAAAATACAACAATAATAACTTTATAAATAATTCAATAAATCATATTATTTATTGAATCTATAACTTTCCTTTAATAAGTTTCGACGAATTGAAACTTTCTGTAGTTTGCGGTTGTACCTATATATAGATCACTAGCAGTACAAAAAAAGGATTATTATTATATAATCACATATATAATATACGTGGACACGTGGTATATACAAAATGAGTTGATGATGGTGCATAAATAACAAAGTGTCGATTTGCCGACTGCTATGTCAAAATGACCCGGACACAGGACGCATTGGCGCAATTAGGGGGTTTAATCCCCTAAAAATATATTTTTTATATGTATTTTGATTATATTAATACATTTTGTTTTAAATATTGTTGTTATAATTGAGTCTGATTTTCAAAAATTTATATTTTTTAAATTACTTCATTATTCAAAATAGGATATGTTTTCTGAGCTCTTGAGCCGCCTTTTTTAATTGCTATTTTTTAAAAAAAACACTAATATTTGTATATATTCTTATGTAGTCTTGTTTTAGCATTTTTTGTCGATGTCAGATGTAAGATCGACCTCGGCACTTGTCGGCGACCGAAAATACAGGGTGAAGGGTGAAAAGATGGCTAACCAGTAACCTCATTGAGATGAAACACGCGTATCAAATTGTAATAACCACAGTCACAGTCAGAATATATAGGTGTATTACCATATGGATGTCGTTTATATAGTACTGCCGTGCCACCGCAACTAGACGTTGTCACTGCATTCAAAGACATGAATTTGTGGTGTGTTCCCATGTCACACGATATTTGTTTTTTTTTACTGTTACAATATCTCGTCGAGACGTCTCCGACACCGACATTGTATTTTTCGACTATCGTCTATCGCAAAATACCATTTGCGATTTCAGATTTGGATCGGCTGCTCTATCGGTCGTCGTATTATTTGTATATACGCATGCCCGATTGCGACACGTAAACGTAGTACACCGTACACCTGCACGTTTTTACTCTGACGTGAGTCCACCGCTTTAAACGGCAACCTACTCGACGTCAAACGCTTTAGTACGTTATTTGTAATGTTCTATCGTCGTTGTCCGGCTTCTTCGCCGGTTGTTCCATCGCCGCCCGCCAACTTTTCTACCATTCGTCGTTACCTATTTGTACGCGCACTGCAGTACAGTCTATAGCTCCGACTATACTACTGTTATCTATATTCTATATATGACTTTTCGTGTCCATCAAGCCGTCGGTCGCATTGTTACGTAACGATTATAATTGTCGAGCGGTCGTAGATTAGTAATCTGCTTGGGCGGGGATAGGACGGGTCTCGCGAATTCGGTCGTCGCGATGCGATCGATCACTACGATGGCTTTACGGGCGCCCGGCTGTTTCGGCTCGCGTGCGCACGATGGTGGACGTTGACGACGACGAACAGAGCTATACAGCGGTACTGATGCGGGCAACAACATGACAAAATACATGTATTTTGTCATGGGCAACAATCCCGTCCCGGCGGTACCAATACGCGTATATACACGTCCGACGGCGGCTACCGCGGATGACGGACGAGGCCACGACTACTGCAGCACACACCATGTGGAGACTAGAGAGTATATTATCAGGACCACGGCGCGGTCTTTCGACTCTCTTTTTCGTCGTGACTCGTGAGGGGAACCGTAGCCGGCCGGGTCGCTCTTCAAAGAGTCGTTATAACCGACGACCACATATATTTTTCCAAGCACTTTTGTAATTGATCTTGAGTATATCGGGTACATTTATAGTTTTACATTTTTACAAAAGAACGTCGTTGCGACGACACAGAGGCGTAGCAAGGGTATTATGGCGAAAGGGGAAGTGTGCCTATGAAAGTTTGACTTTTATTCTATCTTTAAAACGACTGTTTTATATATATATATTACATATATATTTTTTTACATAATAATTTGAATTTATTTAATAAATAACACATTTTCTGTTATTTTTAGGACATTTTTTAATGGTTTTAGTTCATAAATTCATTTTTTGGTGTTCCTAAGGGCATTTATATCCGAACATTATTAATTATGCATTACGTGTATCTCATTATATGGATTGTTCGGCGCATTGTAGTACAAACAATTTGACTACACGTATGCGTAGAACAATACATTGATGATAATATATATTATAATTTCATTGAAGTGTTTCAACATACTATCTGCAGCTGATTTAACTTGACATTTGGTATTAGTATACACCATTAGCCGAAATTATATAATAATATATAGGCAATAGGCATATAGCTGCGAATGGATATTGTTAGATGAAAGTCTTTTGAAAAAGAATGTTAGGTTTTAGGTAATTATAATTTTCATTTTTATTAGAAGATTATAATCGTTTAAAAGTTTTATAAGTATTCAAAAAAATGAATGATATACATTATTACAATTTAGTTAGTGTTGATTGAGTGGCGAGTGTATATTGGTCATACCTATACCGTTTTGGTGCGTAAAACTCGTACGATTCGCTATTCGTCTTGGTGTGTTATTCGCATCACGAACACATATTATAATATTACCAGTGTGGTTCGTACGTCGATCTCGCATCGGCGCATCAGTTTCGTTGTGAATATTCTAGGCCCTATTGTCGGACGACGCATCACACCGAAATCGTGCGCGCGTTCCCGCCGGTGCAAACGTCGGCCGGTCACCTTGTAAATATATTGTTACATTGTCCCGTTGTGCATATATTAATAATATTATTATTGTTATCAATGACGTATTGACGTTAATATCACATATAATATATTATACTATATAGTATTGTTAATATGTGGCCGGTATATTAATATTGTTGTGACCATAGGCGTGCGCAGGCATTTGTGGCAGGGTAGGCTAAGTAAATAAATATTAAGAAACCTGAACTCTGATGGAAGAAACAATTAAAATGTTACATACTTTAATTTACCAACTCATAATCACCCACTATTTAAGGCATAAATCATTTATATGATTAAAAACAGATACATATTTTTTTTTTAATTAAATAAGAAATATTGTAATTGCCAACACAGTTTAATACAATTTCGAAATCTGTAATGGTAATATGACATAATATGTTATCAATTTTATTTTTAAAGACATTTAATTTATTATTATTTATTATCATTGTGTATCAGTTATTTTTCACCTACCTATTTAATGTTTTATGATTTTTGAAAAATTATCCTGTCACTTTTATATTGCTGTTCTCGAGCAGTCGAGCCGTTTGCCAAGTATATAGAATTGTCCCCGACCGCTTCAGGCTCATATACCATAATCACGGTAATAATTAACGCTGCAGAACGAAGCATTTCTTCGGTACTGGTTTTAATGTATTATAGTTTCCCGTCAGAAAGGTA
This sequence comes from Rhopalosiphum padi, assembly GCF_020882245.1. Taxonomy (NCBI): domain Eukaryota; kingdom Metazoa; phylum Arthropoda; class Insecta; order Hemiptera; family Aphididae; genus Rhopalosiphum; species Rhopalosiphum padi. The sequence goes on along the minus strand of NC_083597.1, from coordinate 27,455,794 downwards.
AAGCAGGATTTCTACACGATGATTTTATGTCAGTAAAATTAATACTTATTACCGTATTGTTTGGGGATTCCGGTCGTTTCATAGATTCTATTCGGCACAAAGATGGCCAAATATGACTGTGAAAGACTTCTCGAAGTCTTCGAAGATAATTCATGTACATCGTTTCCGGATACTATTTGTCATGAACTCCGGCGGGTATAGTTGGATTAGGTATGTCAAAGCGCTGAGTTCTCATCAGCCGGTACCTTATTACTACACGATCAACCGAACTGAATCCGGGACTGGATACCCACAAACGTATTCAACATTCGTAATTATTCATGTATTATATGATCGACTTGACGCTGACCGCGAATTTCGATAACGTACAAATCTACAAAATTGAATACAAAATTAATCGTTTTCTGTGTTGTTAATAATTAATAGAATAAAAATCCCGTTAGACGTTGTCATGTAAATATTTTAATGATTTACGCGTTGATTGTACATAGATGAATAAACATTTTATAAGATTACTGATGACCGTATTAATATTATTATTGTAAAACATAATTTAAGATTATTTCTGAGAAAAAATTCTTGTCATAAATATTTGTATAATTTACGGAAATAATGACCATTTAACGAAAATAAAAATTGGTAAACAACTCATATATTATGTATAGTGAAATGGCGTTTTATCGACTTACCACTTACATAGTTACATATTCGTATAGGTACAAAAGAGAAAATGCTTTCCTTCACACACGGGGCGGCTAATATAATGTGCGTTAATTCTGCAATATAATATATAATTTTAATTCATAACCAGTCGTCGCCGTTGGTTTGATCTAAGCGGAATTTGCCTGCACTGAATAGCAATACACATTCGTCCGCGAAACCGTTTTTACTGATTTTCATATACGACTTCGGGCATATACGCGTAGACGTTTTAAACACGTCATATTATTATGATTTGCAGTTGTAGGTTTCATTCGGCTTTTTTGGTCTAACAAAAAAATTCACACCGACACATCAAACGATATCCGGTACGCGTGTCGCACAAGGTGCGTCGAATGTCCATTGAATTATCATGCGGTACTGCAACGGCCAACGGTGCAGGCAAACTTTTACGCGTCTTAAACAACATCGTAAATTACACGAACAGAAAATAAAATAATCAGCGATCGTAGTCCACAGACCTACTGTGTCCGACTACGATATATTATAATATTATTACCTATATCAGTGGTTTTCAACCTTTTTGGGTCCACGGCTCCTTTTGATTTTGGAATCAAATATACGGCTCCCATACGATTAATGATAATAATAAAAACAAAAAACATATTGTTTACAATTGTATTATTAGTTTATAAGAGTGAGTCGGTTCAGTATTGACAATTTTCATCATTCTTATAAGTGGCTCATTAGCATTATAGCAATATAGTTTGTGTTACAAAAAGGAATATGCGGACCCGTTTATTTTTTCGAACACTATTATTTATCGATATATTATTATATTATCTAGTAATATCATAATAATTGATTATGGTAATTTAGTATATGATATTACTTTTCATACAGATCTTGCAATAGTCGAAAAAGTACCAATATAAATAATGGTATATACTCATATTTATTTTTATTATATATGGTAATGTGAATTATAAGTTTAAATGTTTACATTACTATGAAACATTATTAAATATCAAACTGCTATATTAAGTTAATAATAAATCTGTAATAATTTAATTTTTCTCTCCAAACATATTATTATAGGTCCATTTTTCATTCATGGTTTTTATTTCACGCGTGCAGATTGGTAATAATATATTATATATGCTACCCGTTCCTCTAATTATTAATATTATATTTTTTAACGATTTTCTGCAGCTATTTATACACAATTGCATTATTTAAATTCGAACGCAGTGAAAATATATTAAAACAATTGAACATTAGTTTGTGACTCGTCTTCATTATTGGCGCAGGCCTTTGACAGACGACAGTCGACAGTTTTTTTTTGTTTTTGGTGATTACGCCACACGGCCTTTATTCGTGTGTTTTTTGGGCTACCGAGCGCGGGCAGGTGCGGTCGTTGCGTAAGGCTCTGTGTTCACGACATACGAGACGATTGAGACATAGTCACGTGGATTATACAATATCACTGCGGATGTAGTTCGATATCAGTCCACGATTGTATAGTCCATTCGTTATAGGCATGGTATATTGGTATATTATAATCGGTGGTACTGGTACACAAATATCACCGTCTTTGTGTAACCACGCGTGTAATAACGCGCCGCGATTTAACGGTAGCAGTGGGTAGCACCATATAATATGTAAGCTGCAGTGGGTTATACGCAGTAGTTCTCGTTATATACACGTCTTTCAGTGGTATTCTTACGGGTAAAGCTAGTTAATGGGTTCATATCCTTCCCCATTTGGACTCATTTTTAGGTTACAATCCTCACTATTCACCCCATCGCTATAGGTCTGTGAGAAGTAAAAAATTATTTCATATTAGAGGGTATTAACTCCCTCCACCTCTTCAAAAAAATCTGAGCACGTCACTAGCGTCTTTATAGTAGAAGCACTGATATTTCATGTTACCATATTATATTACTCATATAATTGTGATCCGGTAAATATAATATGTTCCGACATCCAATACATATACTGTTTAAGCCACTATTAACATTATTCCGCTATTTAAAGAAAGTAAAAATGTTCTATTTGAGACTTGAGTCATGTATTTTTTTTTATAATAATACAATTTTATTATTGTTCGTGGTTCTAACCTGACGATGCGTGTAAAGTTTCAGAATTAAAAAACAAATCCTTCACACCGAAAACTTGAATACGATTAATTTCCAAAAAAGTGCTTTATATAGTGGATTTAGGTATTAATATTTGGATTTTCATGATTGAATTGATATAAAATCATTGATAGTTGGTCCCTTTAGCACGCTATTACAGTTGCGGAAGCTTCCCGTACGATCTACACACATTTGGACCACGCAGGGTATAGGTACATTTGCGTATTTAAAATCCAATATTTTGCCTATACTTTATAAATTGATTGGTTGAAAATTTGATAGTGGCTTGAGCTTAGTGGCCTGCTCTATATACGCCATGCGTACTTAAAAAAATGATTGAAATGACACCTCCGCTGTCTATTACACATCACTTAAAAAGACGTAAAACTATAGTTTTTACGGCGTAATCGTCAAAAAGTGACGAAGGCCAATACAACGAAAAAAAATAATATCAAATATTATGTATATATAAAAACATAAACCGAATATTCTTGTGGATGTTCCTTGGCCGAAGATTGCCACAATCGGCAAGCTATTGATACGACAAGCGGGCGTATATTATAGTTTGCGTCTACATATGACGGACGTGACGTGACGACTACGACGAGTGTATATGAGTAAATTACTGCGGACAGGACACTGCCGCCGGAATTCCGAGGCGTAGAATAGGTGCAGGTATTCTGCGGACAGGTCCTGCAGATACTGTGAAACCATCGTCCCGTCGGTAATGTCTGTGGCCTCGGTCGATGTCGCGCACCTGCACCATACGGTATACCCGAAAATCGTTTCCTAGTCGACACTGCTGACGTTTTTATTCTTGCAAGCAACTCGCCCTGTACCGTCGTCGCTATCGCAGTCATCGCTATATCGGGTCCGGGTCGACGTGGCCCGCGCGCGTACCATCAAGAATTAACCGCGCGGTAACAGCGGTATTGTGCGGCACATCACGCCGCGATAGCGACAGCCACCGTGATATAAATAATAATATATAATTCGGTTTCTCCATCGGCGAATGCAGATCTGCAGTTCCGTACACACGAATTACCGAAGTATATATACATCATCACGAGGTTCGCTCGTGCGCGCAGGCAATAATATATACGAACGTTCTGTGTTCGGTCCATCCCATCAGCATATTATGTTTTGCGTAGAATATAAATAATAACGATGCGAGATATATACCTGTACAAGTGTACAATATATACTACAACGGTCAACGATAGACAATATAGACATAATGCGCGTGGTGGGGCTCGGCCGGACATTTCTCAGGGGCACAGTACAATATTTGTGTGTACGTCGTATTTATATCATTTACAGTGCATATATTATATAGTATATAATAATAATATATTCGCGGAGATCGCGTGCACATTATATTTGTTGAGATTGTATTTATATATATATATATATATATGATAAAATTAAGTGGGTAGATATAGATAGGTAGGTTATTACCCCTACGCATCATCAACTCAATTAACAAATCTTTCACTATATGTTTGTATACGTTCGATAACTATATACAACTACTGTATGTCTGTATATAGTTATATATATATATAACAATTTATTATAGACTTAATGATTATGGATTTTATACCATACTAAAATCATTTGGTGTAATGCCAGTTACAAGTCGTGTACCTACGAACTATATAGCCGTATCCAGAGCTGCAGGGTAAGAAGGCATGGGCTAGGGGAGCAAATTACAATACTACTTATGTAATTTTCTCGCTATATTGTATATTTAATAAATGTAAATTATAAGTTAATTATTTATATGCTCAGGCTGTCAAAGCACAAAATTTGAAATATAGACAATTCGTTATGAATTTATGATACATGGAATATCTATACAGGAGTTATTATTATACGTATGAATGTATGATTGACAAATATTGAAATTTAAATATATATTACGGATGTGATGATACTTGAATCAAGTAACTTGATTGAGCTACGACTTGTGCCGCTTGTGGCAGAGAAAAATAAAAGCTATCGAACTGTAACGTCTGTAACCATAACTCAAAACATCAACATTTTAATTTGTGGCGGTCCTGCATCAAAAGTGCAAGTATGTGTGTAATATTTTTTTAAACAAATGCAAATTAGATATTAAAATTAACTTGATTGATCGATCAACAATTTAAAATTTTAAAATATAATACTATGTTAATTTGTAAACGAAATTGTTCAGTTATTACTTATTTTATACACATTTATTTATTAATCATAAATCATAATTCATAGTTTGACTGATTTTTATATTTTTTTAATAACCGGAATTGTACATATTAAATATATTTTTTTTTAATTATTTAAATGAACTTGATTGATCAATGATTAAATTATTAACAATAAATTAATCTATAAAAAAAAAAATTGTTTAGTTATTTAAAAGTGACGCAAATTATAATTTTTGAAGGTACAGAATGACGCAGATCACATATTACCCTTTCATATAGATATAGTTTTATGTGGCACAAATTAATAAAATTAATTTTTAGATGTGGCGCAAGTTATAAAATATATACATTTGGGGGGGGTTGTTTTTGGTGCAAATTAAATACCTCTTCTTCAGTAGCGTAGTTATGATTTTGTTCTGGGAGGGGGGGTATATAATTTATTGGATAAATATAAAATGGAAGGCTTCGCCGTAGATAATTTGCTTATTATTTCCTCTGTGTCAATGTGCATGTATTTTTGGACAGCTAATATAGCTTCAATTAATTGATCTTGTTTCATGAAAAAATAACGGTTATTAATTAATTATTATGAAAATGTAATGACAATCGTTTTATAACAATACATACAAAGTTGGTTTTTTTTTATTCTTACTATCTTCAGATATGGTATTTCTTAGATACGTCTTTGTTCTTTTAGTTTTTAGAGATGAAAGATTCCGCTCAGGTGTGGACGTATAGTGGTGGAGACATAGGCAATGTACATACAATTTTGATAATTTTAATTATATTAGAAAATAAATTAGCATCACATTCAGTAAGAGCTTGAAGAGCTGATTTTGGAACACTATTAAATGATCTGCTTAGTTTAAACTAAGCAATTGCACCTTCACAGCTTTAGCTCATCTAGTAAAATGTAGAAGTTTTCTACATCTGTAGAGCATAAATGTATATGATACTATGATAGGCGATAGATATAATTTGAGATCTAAGGTAAGGACGTGATGGATTATATCCGTAATTATAATATAATATAATATGGGTAATTGTATAATTAAATAATCTTATATCGAGACATTGAGTTTGAGTACAAGTTGACGCATTAAACATTAAAAAAAAAAACTCTTGCGGGATCTATCCCCATCGACCCCATCATCACCCCCGTAACTACGCCTGACCCTCTTACACACATGTACAATATAGCAAATTTTCGTTCATCAGTTTCAATAGTGTGCTGTTAGTTTTGATATTAGACTTGCCTTATTAGAGTGAATTGACTTATAAATAATTATAAATAGTGTTTAAAAAAGATCGTCTCATTAAAAAATTTTAAATTTTATAAAAGGTCAATTCACTTTATTAGTCTAATATAAAAACTATTAAACTAACAGCACACTATCACAGACTATATGAAAATATAGTCATATAGTCTGTGACACTATTGAAACTGTTGAACAAAAATTTACTATGTCGTATGTGTGTAAGACGGAGGCAACACAGCGAATACTATCTAGTATCTACCCAAGGTTTATAGATTATACTTTAATCTACCTAGTTCATTCTATACATTATCTGTATTCTGTGTGCTCGAAATTTATAATGACAGATAACATTTTGTTTTTTAAGCACGATTTAAGATTTTAAATTGTGTTTTTAAGCCATGATATTATCTTATCTTATCACCTAATATTGTATTTACATTTTACATTCAAAATGATAAGATATATTTAATAATATTATAATTCATATTTCATATTATTTAATATTTTCAATAATATTTTCAATTTTCATATAGTCATATTATGTTCTGCAAACAGTGCAAACATAACATATTTACGTATTATATAAATATATTATCGCCCATCGGTATTCGATAGTCGATACTGTTAATATAATGTAATATGTAAATGTATTTTAGAATCAGAACAGTAATTTTAAGTATTGCTCAAAGAGGAGAAATAATCAACGCCTGCATTTTAATGATCGTATAGTCATATCGATTCGATTAATTATTAGAGAAATGCATTTTTCGTAATTATACTAAAATTATAGCACAAAATGAGTACTTTACATAAAAATTGTCTTGCACAGCCTGGACGTAAAAAAGTTCAAGTAATGATGATTTTATTTTTTTATCCATATAGATGTTATGATGTTTTTAGCTTAACGTTCACACAATATTTTTTTCATTTCAACACTAGATTTCATTTGTTATTCGTGATGAAGAAGAACGTAGACATAGAGCTGGTATTAATTCCCTACAGTTGGATTCCAAACAAGGAATATTATATTCTGCCGGTCGAGATGGAATAATACGACAATGGGATGTCCGAGATAATGTTGAAGCTACATATTTACGGTCATTAGAACATCACACTGATTGGGTTAATGATATTGTACTATGTTGCGGAGGAAATTATTGTAAGTTGCTTAATGATTTTTTGTATTTAAAATGATATAGCAATCTTGTATAAAAAATATCTAAAAATAAATAAGCGTAAAAAATATATTGTTAACCAATGTTATTCAAATAAGTGTAAACATCATTACCTGTTGTTATCTTCAAATTTTGCCATAATCTCTTTTAAAAACATACTTATACCGATGCTATTATTCTTATTTACTGTGATTTAATTTTAATTTGGTGTTTTCAGTAATTTCTGCAAGTTCAGATACCACTGTTAAATTGTGGGGACTTCGAAAAGAAAATACTTGTCTATCAACCTTACGAACACATAAAGATTATGTTCGAGCTTTAGCATATGCTCGTGATAAAGAAGTAGTCGCATCAGCTGGGTTAGACAAAACAATATTCATGTGGGATGTTAATATGTTGACTACTTTAACTACTACTAACAATACTGTTACAAGTATGTTAATAACAAGAAATAACATAAAAAAAGATTGTTTATTATTAATTGTTATACAATATGTTTAGCGGCTTCCCTGCCTGGTAGCAAAAATTCTATTTACAGTTTGGCAATGAACAATAGTGGTACAGTTTTAATTAGTGGAAGTACAGAAAAAATTTTACGAGTATGGGACACAAGGACAAGTGACTGTATGATGAAATTGATTGGTCACACAGACAATGTAAAAGCTTTGGTTGTAAGTCGTGATGGTACACAATGCCTATCGGGTAGCTCAGATGGAACTATTAAATTATGGTCTCTAGGACAACAACAATGCATTCAAACTTTAAGAATTCATAAAGAAGGAGTTTGGGCATTAGCAGTAATGATTAATTAATTAAAATTTAAGTTATTATTTTATAAAATAATTTTTAATTCAAATGATTTTTCTTATGTTCATAGGCAACTGAAAATTTTTCCCATGTCTTATCTGGTGGTCGTGATAAAAAAATTTATATGACAGATTTAAAAAATCCTAATAGGGTTCAACTTATATGCAATGAGTCTGCTCCGGTTGTAAAAATGGTTACAACGCCTGATATGAGTGCTGTTTGGGTAGCCACATCTGAGTCCTCAATTAATTGCTGGGTGAGCATGTTGTTCAAAAAATGATTGAATGATAAAAATAAAAAATTGTTTGTTATGATGTTAATTTAAATAAAAATTGTATAACAATAAATATACAAAAAAATTCTAGCGATTAAGAAAAAGTGATGAAACAGCTGATTTTGAAGATGTTCCAACAGAACCATACAATCAAGAACCATTTAGGACACTTAAAGGAGCTGCTGCTATACGAAAATATCATGTACTGAATGATAAACGAACTATATTGACACAAGACACAGAAAAAAATGTTTCGGTTTATGATGTTCTTAAGGTTATTATTTTAAAAATTAACCTTAAAAATACATTGATTTATTTAATTGATATTTTTTTTAATTATGTAGGCTTCTAAACTACAAGATTTAGGTGAAGTCGATTTTGATGAAGAAATAAAAAAACGACACCGTATAATATATATACCAAACTGGTTTAGTGTTGATTTAAAAACAGGGGTATATTTATTTTTTATTGCTTTTCATTTTTATTAATATTAATATTTAATGTAATAAGAACTATAATATAATATAATTTAAATACATGGTCATTTCTTAATTTGTATTAGATGTTGACGATTCATTTGGGACAAGATGAAAATGATTGTTTTGCAGCTTGGGTTTCTGCTAAGGAAGCAGGAATTAATGTCACAGATGATAACTTAAGAGGTAATTATAATATTAATTTAATGTAGTTTCTTATAGTTATAATTTGTGTTTATTTATTAGTAAATTATGGCAATCGGATGTTGAGATCATTGTTAGAAAATTGGCTCAATCGCATTCAAACAGATCATGGGTCTTCTGACGGAGCCCAGTCTACTGAACTCAATGCTCAGACAAAACTAGATTCGCAATGTTGTAGAATTCCTAAACATACACCACTTATGATAAGTGAAGTTGGTGGCCGGTGTTTGTATAGGATGTTAGTCAGTCAGGCTGGAGATGAAAATGATGTTTCAATTTTAAACGAAACTATTCCTTCTTGGGTTATGAATGTTATTGTTGAAAAAAGTATACCTAAAGCCCTCAAGATATCATTTTATCTTGTGCCACTATCAAATACTTGTATTAGGCCTGTAAAAAAGTATGTTTAAATTTAATACATTTAATATTCTTTATTAATAACTTTTAAAAAATAAATGATTTATAGTGGTACTCTTCGTCCGAGTCGAGATCGCTTAGTGGCAAATGACTTTATTCAAGTTCAGAAAATAGCTGAGTATATTCATGAAAAATTGTCCGAAAATGATGGAAGTGGTCCATATAATAAAACCTCCGATTGCATAAGTAATCATCTACAGGGAAATACACCAGAGAAAAATTTTGAACTAAGTTGTAATGATCAAATACTTTCTCCTACAATGGATTTAAGGACTTTGAAACATTTCATTTGGAAATCTTCAGCTGATTTAACAATATACTTCAAGGCCAAACATTAAAAAGTAATTTTTACTTCATGGTATATTTTAAATTATTATCTTCTTATTCTTTATTTATTTAGTTACTTTTTTAATATATAATAATGGTCAACCAATTTTTATAAATTTGTTGATACATTTTTTGCCATTGTTTGCAAATAAAATAAATGTGTATTAAATTATGATGATATTGTTATAAGTTAAAAAATGTATTCACATCAAAAGTATTAATGATAAACGTTAAATTCATATCACACACAAAAATAAGTGTATTTTAACTAATCTGTATATAATATAACCAAACATAAATTAAATTATATTATTACCATGTAAAAAATATTGGCATCAAATCAAATTTAATTTGATTATATTATTTTCCTAAGACTTACAAAAATGTTTGAAAAAAAGACTTATTTTTTTTTTTATAATTATCTCATTTTAAATTCATTATAATTTTGGTAACATTATGAACACATACAAATTGATACAAATCATTTAAAACCAATTTATTTAAAGTAATACACATTAATTATTATACAAATAGGCCCGGTATTAATTATTTAACAAACTAAATTGTAAGATATTAAATTGCATAAATTATCTTTATTACTTTTTTCTTTCATAAGAATTACTTGTTATATGATTTGTGATATAAATAATATAGGTTATTATTAACTATATATAATATATTATTATATATTTAAATACTTTTAGTTGATAAAATTAATATTATTAATAATTGTACGTAAATATTTCCTAAAAATGAATTGTCCAGCTTAAACATAATCACTAAACTTAGAATATATTATGTAATGAATATCCCTTTCACATTGATACAATTTTTTTTCAATTTTTTAGGCATATTTTAGGTAAACAGTTCAAATTGTGTGAGAATATTTGAATTTTTTCCCTAAAACATGTTGAGTTTATAACTAATTAATTACAGTAGATCAGGTTATCAAAATTATGTTATTAATTGGTAATTAATAATTCCATTAAAAGTATTAATTATTACTCAGTACTCACAAATAATTTGTGATTTTTTTCATCATTGAAGTTAACGATTTTAACAAATAGTCAAGTTTATTTACCAATATTATATTGTGTGTACACATAATATAATGTTATTATTATCTCTATTTTAGAATCATGTATCTATATAGAGAATTAGATGAGTTATTATAACATTTTAAATACTCTAATTGTTTTTTAGTTTTAATTATATTTAATGCAATATTGTGGTTTTCAATTAATAAATTTATTATTTTTAATTATTTACGTTAAATTCACTTTTATTTAATTTATTATTCAAAAACAAATACTTAGTTAATGTACATCATGACTGAAAATTTTCATTATATAGATAGTAACGTTTAACTATATTATTGTATATTTATTCGTGTATTGCTGAATATTATTAAATTATTTAATAATGATTAAGATTAAAATAGTATGTATATTTAATTTTGTCAAATATACTTAATATTTATTATTTAGTTTTATTGTTGTATAAACATCCATGTAATAATTAATAATCAATATTAAGTACTTAAAATCATATTACTTATATATTATAGTTATATTCATTTTATGTTGATAGGGGGGGGGGGGGCACTTCCAAAAATATTACTATACAATAATAAAGATTTTTTTATAAATATTTCATATAATTCATGTATTTTTGTAAAAAATGTATGAATATTTATTTACTTACTACAGCTGATTAGTGATCACGTAATACACTAATTCAGTAATTGTGCCTAGTTTTGGAATATCATAATAAATATATAATCCAGTTATTCAATATTATTAATCATTCAAATTAAAAACTATTCTGTTGAGTAAAGAAATTGGGTGGTTATTAATGTTATTATTGCCTATTGGTGTTGTGAATTGTAATACTGAATATAAAAATAATAATCAATTGTGTTTGCAAGCAACATTTGAATAAGGTTATATAAATTATATATTTTATATATTTGGTATAATATACAATATACCAAATACAGCTCATTCATTTTACAAATTATAAATTTTATTTTTTTGAATAGTTTTTTCTTTCCACTTTGAGGATTAGCTATACTCAACAATGGTGTACTTATGGTGAGTGGCCTCACCATAATAAGTGATGGATTTCCTTTGATATTTTTTTCAGAATAAGTTATGTATTCAAATAAAATATTCGTTTATAGATGGATATTATTTTCAATAGTTCACAGAAATTTTGAAAGCATATACAATTTATAAAAGTTAATCACATCATTTATTTTGTTTATTTATGTTGTGCCTAAAGACACTTTATATTAGAAAAAATGCTTCGATTTTCGGTCTTCATATATTTCCTGGTAGAAAAGTGAATCTAGTTGGTACTACGAGGGTCAACAGTTAAAAATTCTCAATTCTTTTCTTGATAATCAAGAAAAATAAAAAAACCAAGGAAAACGGAAATATTACGCGAAATTAGTTTTTGAACAAAATTCAAAATTTTTATTTGAGTTGTATAATTCAAACACAAACCGGAGATGGGAACTTGCAGATATTCTCACCAAAAATTTGTATTATTATATTCTATGCATAGTATAATCTTCAAAATATTTTGATTCTTATAAGTTTACAATTTAAATTTTTATATTTTCTCTATAAATATTATCAATAAAAAAATATTTTTTGCATCAAAATTCTTGAAAATGTAATAGGAGGTAGGTATAAAGTTCTTTATAAATTGTTCAATTACTAAATTTAGACGAAATTAGGAGTTTAAACGTAGAACAATTTTATTTATTTTTTTAATACGTATGATGTTTTTAGAAAAAATTGATTCAACTCACCGAATTTCTAATAGTAGAATTAATTAGTATAATAGCTATATAAATAAATCATACAAATTACTTAAATATTAATATACATATAAATTTACACATACATTACATTGACTTACCGAATAACGAGGTACACTCAAAACTTACTCTACAGCGGAGCGTTTACCTGTGTAGATATTATAGGTACTTTATTACGCCTCTCTTTTTTCAATTAATTACAAAATACCTATAGGGGACACTTTTTTACATTTTTCTGTCAAAATATTTACTACTATTACTGTAAGAATGTATCCCATTACACAGAACTTTTATATACTTTTATATTTTTTTTTTTAGTGGCTTGAAAAATTTAAGATGACTAAGCCCTATTCCTCGGATTTCCGTTAATGCTGTTTAGCTTAAGTATGAGAGCAATCTAGTTTGGGTGAGAATATATATATATATATAGACTTACATAATGATTTGACGGTGTCTTAAGCTCTGAAGCTGTCGCAAGTACAAAGTACAAGTACTGTATAATCTATGCCTTGCTGACGATTTATAAAATCGACATTTAGTTTAAACTATTAATACTCAATAGTGCTTGCGAGTGCTTTTTCGCTGGTCATCTCACTATAGGTAGGTATATATAATAAAATAAATAATAAATTAATACACTTATAAATATTAAACAAATTTATACTTAATCAGAGATGCATCCATATATTTAAAATGAACACTCTGTTTCTTTAAGTAATTTAGTTCACAAATTGCTTGTGAACTGTTGTGGTAAGGATTTTTATTTTTTTATCCGTAATCGAATATAAATAATTAACATTTTTTCATTAATTTATAATATGATTTATCATCCATTTTATTATTATCTCTGAAAACGTATAATTTTAAGGAGTTATGTTTATAGATAATTATTTCGTAAAAATAATCATAATAGGTATATTAGGTCAGTGGTCAGATATTTGTAAGTATTATGTGGGCGATAGAGTCCTAAGGGGTTGTAGTACAATTTATTTTAGCACTCACCAATGTTACACCTAATTTGTTACTATAATAGCAAAATAGGTACTTATTATATTATATTTTTTTAGCAAAACATTTAACCGCAGGTAGGTAGCGGGTTATTTTTAATTTTGGCAACGTATTTTATTTTTATAATAATTTTATGAAAATATTATTATTTTAAGGCAGCTTGGGAAGTGATTGATTAAAACCCCCTCGATTTGATGACTTCTGGATAAATACATACCTTCCTCCCCCATAATACGTTATTGATGTTAGATGCTGAAACACTCAATATCTCAACCGAGCAGACGGATTAACCGATCTGAAATATTCGGATCTCCTGAGTCCTGAGTGATCTTATGTTATTATTTAATTAAGTGGTTCCTACATTCTTAGTAGATGGTGATGTCTTCTTTTGCATTAAATTCTCGATACCTACTTTGTTGGAGTATTATCATAAGCATGAATACAAAATAGACATTAGTTGGTTTCATAATATCATTATTCATTGATAAACAGTTTAAATCGTTTGGTTTGGTATTTGGTAAAAATATTAAGCATTACTAATGCATTAGCCATTGCAAGTATGATAAAGTTTACAAAGGCGTGAGGCCGATCTCGAGAAATCGCGTGTATACAGACTAGAAATATATATATAAATATATATATTTATTGTTAAATGATAAAAAATAGTTGGCCAAAAAGTCTGAACACAACTTTTGATAATCAGTTAATCATAAAAGTAGGTAGTCATCCGTTACACAAACTCTTCTTATTATTCTTAAGTTCTTATGGTTTTTGATGCTTCTACTTTCTTCATCTATCTTTATCCACATTCCATGTGTTATCTTCTATTGATGTATTTTAGGGTTAAATTTGATTGAATCATCCTGAATCCGGTTTAACTGACGTTGCCTAGAATAACCTTTATAAACTTTATATTTTCTATTTAACTTCCTAATAAAGAGTTTCTTCAAAAGGCCGTCCGATATCCACAGAAATCTGGATCACTTGAGTTATTTACCTACTCATAACTTATAATAAGGCACCGGGTTTTTGTTAAACTTGCTAGAATACTCTACTTTTTCTAAAACAATAATACAATTTTTTTTCGTCTTCCGTAGTGATTTTTATTATTACTAGATATAACTAAAATATTAATAATTAATAGAAGACCCAAATTATTTTTATAAAATTCAAATTTAATTTAACAAAAATAATTACAATAAATTGTAAATAATATTTTTTTAAATTTTCGTATAGACTGAGCGGTTTCTATATTTTATTTGGTTTTTAGATTTTAGTAAAAACGTACCTTCTACCTACTACCTATTTACTTAACAACTTTTTTTAATATTATATATTTATATAATAATTAACAAGATTCCTTTATGTTAATCTAAATTTTAAAGATGTGTAGGTACCTATATTTAATGTATTTTTGATTCTTTCTGGTTAGTGGTTTCTATTACTTTAGAAACAGCAGAAAGGTCCTTTTTAAAAACGATTTAAGAAAATCTTACTAACTATCGATATAGGTACCTATACGGCTATACCTAATGGCTAATTAAATATTTGTTTAAATGCAATGGTGGCGGTGGAAATTCTTGAATTACTTTTTGTCGTGGGGGGAGGGATTATAACTGCGCTTTGCGGTAAAGACTATATTATACTAAGGAATAGACAATTATTCATTCATTAAAATTAACTAATAATATTGAATTAAATTAAATTTGGATGTGTCCACTAAGCTACTCACTCTCGTGGAAGTCTAGGGCTCTGCCAAACACAGTTTGAGAAACGCTAGGTAGGCTTTTTAAGACATAACACGCCTGTGTGAACTGGCTACGGAAGGTGAAATATATAGTACAGGAGGGCGTAGGTATCGATAGCTAATTATTATTTATTAATCACTATTTGATGTACTTATACAGTTATACATCAGTAGGTAGTAGGTACCTAAATCACTTTAGCATTTAGGGAGAAGTGGAAAATCAGTGAAAAGTAATTCAACTTAATTGCAAAAAAAAGTTTAACGTTTTCTGTATCTATAATAATAATATAATATTATATATTGATAGTATGGATCAGCTCAGAATTTAAAAAATGTACAATTTTTTATGAATTTGTATTAAACTCTGATAAATAGAGTGATTTTACAATGAAGTGTGTGTTTTTTGTGTCTGTCATCATCTATTTGAAAAATGATCTAGTTGGTACTTTTTTGAGTCAAAAGTAAAAAATTCTCAATACTTTTCAAAACATCCAAGAAAAATGTAATTATCTCAATTGAAAATGTAATTGAGATACAACGGACACTTTTACACAGAAATTAATAGGTAATTGTAATCTTGAAATTTTTACTGAATATTCATTTTCGAATTTTGTCGCACTTGTTCCATTAGCATAAACGTTATATATAGGTATATCAATCATTTAAAACATTTTAATTAGGTAACTAAAAATGTTTGCATAATATTTTTAAAAGTATTACCTAAGTTTTTTATAATAATTTTATGATTCTAAAAAAAAGCGTGTCACTTAATAAAATGTAGTTTTAGAAAGCCTTATTATAAACTTTATTTATTATTGATTATGTAGTACTTGCTCGTGAATTTGGAGTATAAAGCTAAATTGAAAAAAAAACTGTCAAAATAAATATACTGAACTTAAAAATCTAACTGGTTAGATTTTAAAATTATGGGTAGCTCTTACCACACTTCATTACTTCACGCTCTATATATTAATTGTATTATTTATTACTTGGATAATATAATAAAAACAATTCAAATTTCAAGTGCTTAATAAGGTAATAACATAATAGGTATCTCGTATCTATGTTGGATGTTGCTAAAGCGGGTTTGGAGTCCATTGTCCACTCCATTTATCGCTGCGTCACTGAGTTTATATCTATTATCTGCCAACAATATGCTGTATTTTCATGTTTAACAATGACAACAAAATTAAGAAGAGGGAGATGGGTTGTTGCTTATATTCTAAATTTATTTCCAAATGTTTTTCTACGATGGTTTCTGAAACGTCCCTATTGGTCCATTGGAAAAATATAGTTCTGCACATGCGTGTTCAATCCAATTCAGAATTCAAAATGCATCTGAACTCTGGAGCTTATTTCGGTTGTCCTGCCATTTTTTTAATGGGTAGACATAAAAATATTAATAGTAACTTTTAAAACTATACATATCTAGGTACTTTTTAACCATTTCTATACATACCTATTCATGAAAGTAAGAGTTGTGTTTAAATTTGTTTCTCAGCATTGCTACCTAAAATTTGACATCGGAAAAACAAGCTATAATTGGATTTTCTATGACGGTATACATAATTATACAATTATAATTTACTTTTTTTTGCTATCGACTAAAATTATACATGGTGTATTATATTTTTGTTTGTTGATGGTGTAAGTGAAAATAAAAATAGGTATTTTCGATTTTAGTTATTTACAATTAAATTTAAATAAGTCTAGTTATATCTAGCATAATTTTAGTATGTACATCAAATTCGTTAATTGGACAATCAAATATCGAACTAAAAATTAATGCGTTTACAGTTAATTGCTTAAAAACTAAAATATCGTATAAGTTCTAAGTACAAACATAAATAATGTTTTTACTTTCGAGTTTAATAATAATTGGCCTATTCATTCTAATATTAAAAAAATAAAGCTTGGTTAAATAAAATTAATTCGGCTGAACCCAAATTTTTTACGTTGTATGGTTTGGGAAACCGTGATGTGGGTGAGGCATTCTCTTTAGCTCCACACAGGCATAGGCGAAAACAGGGGCTTAGATCTCTTGAAATTAATTCTTATCAAGTGAATACTTTATGAATTCTATTGACTAATTCTAAAATTTTATAATAAAAAAAAAAGTAAAAATTATTTAAAAAAAAATATTTTTTTGTGCCACAGGTTACAGATATGAGTACCAGTTACCAACTCTATTTGTTAAATGTAAATAATAATTTTATTTTTTGATCTTTACCTAATAGGAAGTGTGGAAATAGTATATATTACTTTTGGGAGCTTACTTAAATCATTAGTTATAAAATAGTGTTGTATGATATTAATAAATTATTGAACTTGTCAAATTGTTTAATACTAATATTTATAAGTTGATTTATTTTTATATTAGTTAAAAAACTTAATTCTATTTAAAATCTTTTTAATTATAAGAAAATGCTTTTCAAATTTATTAAAATTCAGATTTATTTTTTGCTTAATGAAAACCAAAGAATACACTGTGCTCGAATTGGGAAAAATTAAGTAGAGCTCAATTCAACGATTTAAAAACTGCGTTCCAAGTGTACAATTACTTAACTCATACTCGTGGGGGGCTTTTTTTCCTGCCCCCCTTGCTAACTTTACTTATATTTTGAATACCACTTTTAAGCTACACAGATATTTTAATTCTACCTTCATAAGAGTCCACAGAATAGATATGTACAATAAATTATAGGCAAAGAACAGTATGATATTATAATTGATTAATAAGCAAACTACAAAAAAAATATATAGAACCATAGAAGTGATAATAATAATAATAATAAATTAATAAACTATTATCAAAAATAATTTTGATACTAAGAATTGTAAAATTTGTTATATTATAAATTGAAATCCACATTTTAATAAAAAATATTTTAGACATAAGTTAATGCCATCCTCCCGTTCCTGTCAAAAATAAAGTTGAGGTACGCAAAAAAACAAATAAATAGTAGGGGAGCTCCGTACCCCTGTGCAGCCTTCCCACAATTCGAGCACTAATAATATATTAATACTGAAATGTATCATAAGAAAAAAAACTCATTTTATTTTTCATTATAAATATAATATTGGTTATATGCATCAGAAATATACCTATATAAATATTTAAAAAAAATCTATTAACATTATTATACTAAATAATTTTATATAAAAGTTACTTCCACCTTCTTCATAAACTGAAGAATAATGATTAATTAACAACTACTCACTTGAAATTAATATTTGATTTTTATATATTTTTTTTATTATGTGTATTTAATATATATTTTAATACTTTTAGTTATTTTTATTTATATAATTAAATAATATTCAAACCAAAAAACCTAATGATTAAAGTAACTGATTTTATTAACTTAAGCAATACATACAAATTTGATTACACTAAAAAGCATAATTAATAAAAGTTAAATTGTTTATTTGTTAAATTTTTCAATTACACACTCTACTCCAAATCAAATTATACCATGAGGCAGACTGCACATTCTCGCCCCATCATAAATAATTACTCCTATGTTTCGTCAACATAAATCAACTTGCCATTGCCCGGGGTTATATTATCCAGGACCTAACTCAATGTGCACGAAAAAGGTCTGCTTACTTATTTGGAATAGAGTATAATAATTTTTACTATAACATTATATAAAATTTAATTTTAAGGATCAAATATTTTCTTTAGAATGCAATTTACACTAATTTAAGCACCACTTGTGAAAAAATATTTTTTTCTTCAAATTTTTGTAGGTATTCAGAGTAGCTGGAGAAATAAAAATGCATTGATTTTGTTGAAAACCGAGTGTCAAATTGGGTAACTGGTTTAATTGATAGCAAGAAGCAAAAAAAAAAAAAAATTATAAATGATTGAATAAAAAACATTCAATAATGGAAATGAAAAATATCTCCTCAAATGTAAATATTATTTTACAAAATAACAATATTATTGTGGAAAAGTAGAAGACAGATGTTTAATAGAAAAGGAACTAAATAAATATTATCCTATTCCATCATTAAATTATGCCTATTAATCTTTTATTACAAAAATAGTTGTTAAATTTTTTTGCAAGTCTGTAGCATTAGATATAGATGTTATATTTTCACACATCAGATAGTATCAGTAGATCAACACGATATTATAGAAGAGGAAAAATAATAAGTTAGGCCTACAATCCATATCTTATTATTATTATTTTTTATCATCTGGCCGCAGCTGGAATTCGCATATATGATTTTCTAAACTCCTCCAATTTGTTAACTAATTTTTTTCTCTTAAACCTAAGGGCTTCAGCAATAATGTCATTAACATAGGTCAATTGGATAGACGCTGGACCTTTTAATGTACTCAAACAATGGAATAATGCTGTATAATCTGAAAAGAAAAATGTAAAAAAGCAAAAACATTGTTTTATTAGTAAAAATATATACATATTATTTTTACTATTTATATATTTATTATTTACTCACAATTTCTCAGAAGGCGAATGACGCCCCATCAAAACATGAATTATACTTACTTTGACCAGGACGTTTAACTTCAATGAATAAAAGTTTCCTAACTTTTGCATTGTGTTGCTTAATGTCTATCAACTCTTGTTTGGATAATTCATCAATTTCTTGATTCATATTAGCAGTTATTGTTAACAAGTGTTGACGAACAGTATTTCCTTCTGGAATTACTGGAACATGGTTACATAAATCATTTGGCACAATCTCGTCATCATCAATATCATCATCAAAGTTATTTTCATATGGTTCAAGAATGGGTGGAGGTGGTGATGGGCACATAGCCCTAGGGTAACATTCACCATTAACTGGAATTGGAGTTTCTTCATCTAAAATTATAATAAAACAAAACATCAAATGATAAAATAAATGTCAATAAATTTAGAAAATATTTAGTTAGTTCTAAAGAATAAAATAATTGCATTATATTTATTTTTATCAGGATATTATTAATAAATATTAATATATTATTGATAATAAGTAATAACTTATATATTAAATACATTAAAAAAAGTAAAATAAGAAAATGCTATATAACTAGCAAGTTCAATATGTTTACTGATTGAAATAAAAAACAAAATGATGATATTCATGCCATACCTGTTTCTCCTCCATTAGGTAAAAGTATAGGTGGAGTTTCAACTATTGAATTAATAGGACTGAAAGGGGCAGGTGATGGTGATCTGGGCCGAGGTGATGCACATACATGTCGTGGTAAAGGCCCAGGTTTTCTCCGTGCGGGACTGCTATCTAATGCTCTTTTTGATCCAGCTCTAGGACTTGATGATCCACTTCCTGCTCCAACCAAGTCAACATCAGCTTCATCTACCATCATTCTCTGTTGAAAAAAAAAAATACTCAATTGTAAAATATATAGAACAAAAAATTACACACGTAATACTAACTTTATCAATTTTGAAAGGGTTTCCAAACATGTGTTGTCGAACAGGCATTGATTCAACTTCTCTGAGTGGTGATGTCATACGTTTTAAGTATTCTTGATAGTTTCCCATTTGGCTTACAGGCATTGAATGCACTAGATCTAATTATAAATGTTATAAAGAATATAAATCAAATCAAGTAAATTTTTTAATTTTTAATTTACTTACCATCTTCAAAGAATCTGGTTTGAGAGAAATGAGAAAAATTAGTTTGCATGTTTTTGACTACTTCTAAAAGTTTACTTCTTGATATGTCAAATGGATTACGAAAACCAGAACCACCAGTTTTGTTACATTCTACATTTTTTCTTTTAGCTGTACCTACTACATAGTTATTAAAGTCGTTTAATTGTTCGCGCAGATGAATAAATTTATCTAAAATAAATTATAAAAACAAAATGAAATTATAAATTTATCAAAAATAAATAATAATACAATAAAAAATATTTATTACTTTGTAATTGAGGATTTGTCGTCATATCTTTTTTGAGCAATGATATGTGATTAACACGGACATAATCGGCTAAATTTAAATTTGTTTTAGCTGTTTGTTTGTTAGTAACTTCAGTGCATAATCTATTATATAAAAAATTATATTGTTAAAATTATAAAGTTAAATTTTTTTTTAGTTATACAAAAAAATACCTATCATATTCTGTTTTGGCTTGAGTTTTAAGTCGTTTTAAATAACTTAATACAGAGTAGCTTAATGAAGCATTGTCTGCTGTGTCTGGCACTAATGAAGTCACTACGGTACTAGGCACACCCATTCTTGTTAATGCTCTTCTCAAAGGCTACAAATTAGATTGATTTTAATATACTAAAGAACTAAATAAAAAGTAATACACTTAAATAATTACAGCATTATAATATCCTGGTGTACTTCTTAAATATGCTTGAAATTGAGCTCGCCATTCAGGTGTTTGTTTTAATCTATGCACTTTGATCAATTCATCGAGAATGGGTAATAGTAGAGGGTAATTATAAGGCAATACAAAAAGATTAACACAAGATAAAGTTGTACTGGCTTTTAGATAACCAAATGGATGCATCACTTCTGGAGTTTTATAACTGTTTGCAACAAAAACCTAAAATATTAAAACAATAAAAGTTGATTAATTTTAAATTATAATGTTTGAATTTAATATTGATTACCTGCCAACAAAGTGTAGGTTGTTTCCTTGATAAAATGAATTGCGTTAGTGGACATGGTTCTAATTCATATTTGTCAAAAGGTAAACTTTCTATCACCATAGGTTCTTGATTGACACAGGAAAATTTAACTGTTGGATGTGCACATCTTGGTGGCTATTATAACAACCAAACATTATATTTATTTAAATATAAAATATAAGTTAAGTAACTATAATATATATTATATACATAATTAGGGTTAATAATAATTACCAAAGAATTCATTGTATTTTCAGGCCAATATGATTCAGGTATAGGCCAAAATCCCATAGGAAAACCTTTTTGAGCTGATTTTGGAACATGAATGAGTTTACGACAATTATGCCATGCATTGGAAGGAGGTTGAACAATATTGGGAATGCCATTCACTTTATTCTAAATATAAATTTGATATAAGTCATAAATTAAATATATTATGGTTTATTTGCATTATCATACTCCATTTTGATGATTTATATGATCAGCATTTCCAAAGCCTATTTTTCCAAATTCTTCATAACCAATGTCTATATCCATGCCATTTTCTTTGTCACTGATTGGTAAAGGTTCTGGACCAATTTTTTCAAAATTTATTACAACACCACTTTGTATTTTTTGCACTAAACTATCAATGCATTGCATTAATACCCTTTGTGAAGTTATACAATACGATCTACCTATAAAAAAAATATATATATTAACATAACATTTTTCTGCTTATAAATTTAAATTATAGTATTAAATATAATAATGAATTAAAAAATAAATATCATACCTCCAGTGACTTCACACATAGCATCAATAGGAGATGTATCATTGGCAACTAGTCCAGTATCGCGATCTACTGTTGGAGTGCCAGACATTCGTAACACTAAAGAAAATAATCTTTGATCCCAACGAAATGGTTCTCTAGTCATTTCCCATCCAGGAATGGGGTTTGTCATGGGTAGGTTAAATTCATCAACTACATTTGATGCATTTGATAAACGCCCACCGTCTGTTATAACTACAATGATACAAGGTTCCAAAAAAAATGGAGAACGACCCTGACCATAAGTGTCAATACCGCTTTGCATACGATTTATATTTAGTATATCGAATACATTTTTAAGTGCTAGGCCCAAAGTGGTCATTTCAGCACAGCGCAAATTTTTCAATTGATTCATGAATGCGCCAATGTTTTCTTTCCAACCAGCCTAAACAAATAAATAAACAACATAATTATAAGTTTTTATATTACTCATAATTTTTTATTTTTGAAAATCATACAATCTTTTAGCAAGTGATAACAGAAAAATATAATTTATCAAGTAGTCTTAATTAACATTTAAAGAAGCTACCCAACAATGGCTCTTTTAAATCAGCATTGAAATTAAATTGAAAAATTACCAGATATATAGGCGTTAAGTAAAATAAATATTTGATAATGACAATTTAATTTGGTATTATCAATGATACAGCTCTTGAAAATGTACATGAATGCTTAAGCAACCTATCCTATCCAGTTTGCGTACGAATCTTTTACAGATTACACCTATAATAATGAGACATCAAAACCGTCAAGGTAGGTATCTTATAAATACCTTAATGTTGGCTGGTGGTTCTTCGAACGTTAACAACATATATCTATCACCTCGGCTCTCTGAAGATCGCTGTCTTACCTATATTATCAGAAAAAAAAAATTGTCATTAAAACAACCACTTGTGCTTTCGGTTCATCGCGACGCGCTAAGGCGGCAAATGAACGGACGAAAAGGGTAGCCCGAGGCGCAGACCTTGACAAAGGATTCGACGGCCCCTTTGGCGATGTCCAAGAGCGTCGGCCGGCCACCCATGTAGGTCCGCTGACACATGGAGGCCGAGGTGTCGATGAGGAACACTATGATAGTCATGCTTTAGGAGCGGCGGGATTGCACAACGGAATTCAAAGACGGCAGAAGTGATGTACACCGCCGGAGTTATGCATATTTTGAAATTGAAACAGGCGCGACGGACAAACGCGACCGACACGAATCGTAGTGCGGAGCGGGCAAAATCATACGTGAACGGTGACGGCCATTTTTGACTGTCGTCTGGGGGAATTAGGTGCTTGTGTGTTCGGAAAACTGCGAATAGAGCGAGTACAAACCGTCACACAGCAGTAGACTTTTACCATTGCGTCGTTGTCGGAAATGACTAAATGAGCTCGCCGAGAGAGGTACCTCGATTCCGCGAGAGCGCGCTGCCCCGGCGGCGCGTAACCCGTTCGACCACTGCTGCGGGAAATCAACAAAATTGGTGCGGATAGCGTTGCGGGTGTTGCGGCGTTTGCGGGTTTTGGGTGTGCACTACTAACTACTGTTGTAGTAGTACTGTGCAGTTTTTGTGTGCTCGCCGCATGGTCGTGCGGGCTGGTGGGAGGGTTAAATTGACGAGTGACAACGTTTCAAAGTTCCAACCGACCGACGAACGGCTCGGCGACAATTTACTAGCGACTTGCGACACACGCGACCATATAAATAATATAAGATAGATGGATAATTTAGTTATTCGTCTATAAAATATTTATCATGCCGCTCGCGACGAGTAACGATCGCACGGTGACCATATTATTATTATCGATTCGACCGGATTTGTGATCCAGTAAATCGTGCAGTCGACCGGTTTGTCGTCTGACGATTTGTTTGGTCTTTAGTCATCAGACATGGACGCCCTAGCACGAAGAATTAGTATTAATATTTAATATTCCTCGTTTGGAAAAAAATAAAATCCTCGAAATCGTCCTTATGGTCGAAACGATTTTTTACACGCGTTTATCGACCGATATCTCGTCCGTCGTGGTGGTTGCACTGTATGAGTCAATGACATGACATCGCCGGGAAACGTTCCCGAACATGGTGTAAAATAGATACATATTATCTCCCGGGGGAAAACGGTCTGCCGTCCGTGGCCGCGTACAGTAGAAAAGTACTAACCGTCCCGAAGTGTCGGACGTCGGGCTGACGACAAGTCGGTGCCGTTGCCGACCTTCCGTTGGTCGCCCCTTACTTGCATTCTGCAGACCGCGGTTCGCACCGCTGCACCAGTCGGCAGTCACCGTTGCGACTCGATGGTGACGGTCGTCACTCGTCGGTAGAGTTGTTTCGCCTAGTGCCGTCGTCCCTATACGCTATGATTTTTTTTTTTAGAATCTTAAATTTTCCACACACCGCTTATAGTTTAGGTAGGTTAACGCCGATCCCAAGTCCTATTCGTGTTCATTACAATGTTAGTAATGTACGGTGCTATCGTTCTCAGTAATAGTTGTAGTAAGGTGCATTTTCTCACTGAAATTGCCATTCTATGACTTTACATCAATAATCTGTAATATATTTATAAAAAATTAGGTAGTAATCAGTTGGTACCTATAAGCTTTAACTAATAACCATTTAAACATAATATGTAAGTATTTTGGTATTTCTAATAATCACTATTTTTGTTAGACAAAATATTATAATTTATACACCATATAATATGTAATATATTATTATGTAATATTATAATTAAATACTTATTTTTTATATAGTTTTTTTTAGTGATTACTAAGTATTATATATGAGTTTTATCTGACTTATTTTAAAATGTATAGATTTTTTACAATTTAATAATTAATAATATTTAAATTTCAAGCTTAACATATTATTCAGGTACTGGGTTGTAGTATATTCTATAAATAAATTATGTATATATACATATATATATATATATATATTTAATTAAAACTAAAATTGTGGTTACTACTAATTTATTATATTAAGTATTAAGTATTTATTTATCAAAATTTTAAAATCCAACAGATTTAATTATCTTATCCAATTAAATATTTGTATAATACTTAGTATTACTTAGTATTTAAATTTTTATCTTATAGAAAACTTATAATTTTATAGGTTTTTAGTATTTATATTTATTATTTATATTATAGGAATTTTTTCTAAATTATTGATTAAATATTTCTAAATAATATTCCTTGGCCAGTTTTTTTAATGTTTAAACATTTAAAAATTATATTTATTGGATTATTTATTTATACTTACCTAAATAAATGCAATTATGAAGTATTAATAAATTCAATTCATTTTAGAGCTTTTATTATTACTTATTCAATTTTAAATATTTTAAATAGTGTTCACTATAAATTTCAAAGATTATAATATTTAATATACTTCTCAAAATCTTATTTATGTTAAAATCTCAACAAGCAAATTGTGAAGTGGTTTATACTAATTTGAAATTTCATTGATATATTTATTTCTTGGAAATATATAGGTACTTCCATTGAATTAGTTATTAGTATGTAATTCATTATGCGAGAATATTTCTGAATATTATATTCTAGTGCCTTCTTGTAATTTGTGATTAACATTTTCTTAAAGTCTACCCTATTTAAATGTAAATTTAAACATTCAATAGAAAATAAATACCTACATGTCTGTCTGTATGTACAATACAACAAATGAAACTACATTTATCATTATAATTTATAATTAAAACATATCACGCTTTAAAATACGTGATATGTTTTAATATGTGTTTAAAATATAAATTATAACTAACCAATGTGGATATAAAATATTTAAAACTAGAAAGTAGAAAGTCTTCATTAAAGATTATATTTATTGGTCACTGTGTTTCTTATATTTTTTATAGTCATGCATTGTTATTTGTATTTTAGTATTTATAATTAAAACGTCCAAAACAGTTGTACATTTTTATATAGGTAACCTTAGATGTTTGTAAGATTTTTTTAAAAAATCTTTAAATATTCTAATTTAAAATAATATTAGCCAAAACTAATATTCAGGACTAGATACATATATACAATATATCTGTTTAAGGTATCTACTTTACTTTTTAATTACCTAGAGTTTATTTTAACATTCATATTTGTGTTTTAATGTAGATACCAATGGCTTTTCAAGAACTCAATAGCACAGGTTATTGGGGTAAACCTACAGCTACCATTGATTGGTGTGAGAAAAACTATGAAGTAAATCACTATGTTGCTGAAATGTGTAAGTAGTAAAGGCTAAGTAGTAGTAAAATCCTTAAGTATAATTTTAAATTTATTGAAGGGAATACTATCAGTAATTTGATGATGATAATACCTCCATTATGGGGTATTTGGGACATGAAAAAACAAAAATTTGCTCGAAGATTTTTTTTTTGTTATGCATTCATTTTGGGTATGTAAAGTCTACAATACAATTTATTAAAACAAAATATTTTGTTAATATAAAATAAATAAATTTTTAGTGGTTGGTTTTGGCAGTTTGGCATTTCACATGACACTTTTATATGAAATGCAGTTATTTGATGAATTACCAATGGTTTGGGGAACATGTTATTGTGTTTATTGTTTGTAAGTTTATTTAAAATATATTTTTAATTTAGAATTTTAATTTAATGTTTATATTTTTTACAGATCAATAGTAAAACATGATATGAAATCTAAGATTATTCCGAATAAATTATTATTATTAATATTAATAATTATAAGTATTGGATTTGCAATAATTTATCTTGCTTGGCCTCAACCATTACTGCAACATGTTTGTTATGGTATACTAGTTGCTATATCATTAGCACAAGAAATCAAACTAATATTAGAATTTAAATGCGCTGTTTGTAAACATATGTTTATTGTTGCAATAGCATTATACCTGTTTGGGTTTTTTTTGTGGAATATTGATAATATATTTTGCAAAAATATCACGTAAGTTTTTTTTGTATATATTTTATTGTTCTGTGATTTGAATGAATATCAATACATATATACAGGATGCCCCGTGAGGATTTATCCATTACGATATCTCTTGAAATAATGGAAATATCATAATTCTGGGTTTTTAATAAGATTCACTGGGACAAGAACTACACATATTTCATGTTATAATTTATTTTAATATTTTGGTAAAAAAGTTAAAATATATATATTTTTTATTTAATTATTTTCAAAAATTTGAAGATAACCATTTTGTAAAGTTGATTTTTGGAATTATTGACGTTTTAACATTTTAATTTCATTAATCTCCTGATTCTTAATATTTATCATTTAATATTAAAAAAAACTGCAAAGATTTTTAATACAATAGAGGTATCATTGTAGCAAAAATGTATTACGGCGAATGCTTTCAATGTGGCTACCGCCTACCAATAAACATATTTTATTTCTTCAACATTGTTGAAATTTTAAAAAAAAAATAAATAATTATTGTACAAAATGCTAATATGTACATATTTGTTATACCTAATATTTATAATCAATATCACCATTATGGTTTTAAATAATTTGCAGTGTTTTTCTCGAAATTGGAAAATTAAAAATATTAAAATTCAGGAGATTAATGAAATTAAAATATTGTCAATGTTTTCAGAAAAATGAATTCCACAAAATGTCTATCTTAAAACAATACATTTTTCAGTTTTTTTACCAAAAACATTAAAATAAATTAAAACATGAAATATTTGTATTTTTTGCCCTGTGAATTTTATTAAAAAACCAGAATTATGATATTTCCATTATATCAGGAGATTAACTCTATTTTCTCTTCTAAAACTAAAAATCTTATAATTGTTATTTATATTAAGTAATTTAACTAAAAATATGATAATATATTTTTTTGTAGGGTACCTCACTGGAAAGATACCCATGGTTTTATAGTTTTTTTTTATATATACTTTTAGAGTAGACTTATACAAAAAAATTCTTATTAATTTATTTTTGATAACTTGATTGTTTTCATTATGTTATCACAATGGTCTCAATATTGAAAACATTTCATGAATAAGAGAAATTTTTGATGTTGTGAAAATTTTTTCTTATATAAGTGCTCAATGTTCATATTGTGTGAATATATTCATTTCTATTTCATAATACTAAAAACTGCATATTATTAATTAGTATAAATGATCATTATTTTTGACATATCATCTAAAATATTTATGTTTTATCTAAAAATAAGTTTCCATATTGATATGTTATTATATTATTTAAAAGCTTATAATATTTCATGAAATGTTATCCTTATATTGTATATAAAAAAAGGAGAAATCCATTTAATAAAACGAACAAATTTATTAAGTGGACGTGACATAATATACATAATTAAATAAATTTTTTAGAGATCTACTAGGTATATTAAATGAAGTAATTATCTATTTACTTTTAACATACAGGATCTTAAGAGAACAGATTCCAATGTTCCTACAACCATTCACTCAAATGCATGCCTGGTGGCATATATTTGCAGGATATGGAGTTTATATTCAAGTTCTATTTTGGTAATTATTTTTAATATGTTTTATTTATTAATTAGATCGATTTAAAATTCCTTAATTATTTTTATTTCAGTATTCACAGCACATATGATTACCATAAAAAATATAAACTGTCAAATCTACTTTTACCTGAGAATATGTATTTTAGTATACGTTGGCAAAAAACTACAAAAAGTTATTAATTTTTCAATATAAGTCCATAGTAAACAAGTATTATCTTTTGTTATATACTTATTACCTTTGTGTATATTTTATTGAAAATTAAATAAAACTAATATAGCATTTAGGTACCAATTCAAAATTAAATTATTAATATATTTTTACTATTATTTTACTGTGGTAGTATTATTTTTTTTTTGAGTTACCTAATTAAATTAAAGTTTATTTATTATTCAGTTAAGTTAAAACAAAAAATGTAATACTATTTAAATTTGATTTGGAACTGGAAGTGATATAATATATCTTATAGGAAATTATTCTACTAGTGTAAATCATTTATCTAATTTATTTACACTTTTTGTTATTATTAGATTAATAATCAAATAATGTAAACCACTATTTCCCAACTTTTTTAATTTTTTGTTTGTAAGCAGATTACATTTTCCACACATTATAGATTTTAGAATAAATAAAAATACCAGGTCTTATATTTGCTTAGGCACAACTAGAGCTGTAATTTGTGATGGGGGGAGGGTACATTTTATTGATGAAATGTAGACAAGTAAATGGTTTTCTAAATAAATTTAATATGCTAAAATACATTTAAAAACTGAGGGGTCAAGCCTTCCCCCTTGCTCCCCAATAGAACCTATGGTGTATTAATATTCAATAGCAATATATCAACGGTAAACAAGACATGATTACTACAACTGGTTACTATAATACTTATTGTTATTTGCTTGCCACAACATTATATTACCATTAATGAATACTATAATTTCACAAAATTTGAAAATGGAATAAAATCTTCAAATTCTTGGACCCCTGGCATCTATGTTATGCTCGAGGACCACTAGTTGGGAAATTGATTGAAATAATTAGATAGTCAGTAGTTGAATTATAGGGGATGTGAATGTTACCTATCTTGATTATAAAAAAAACTGCATTTGCTTTAATGATCTTGGTTAATCAACCTTTCATTTAAGTTTTGCATTTTTATAATTAATTTATGTTTAAATTATAAGAAATACACACATGTGATATATTTATTTAGTTTATTATATTATTATTTATTCATTAAGTTCTAGATTATTAGAATATATAGAATATTTTAATTTTATTTGGGTATTCCATTTAACACAATATTATTAATATTTATTTTTGTTGAAATGAACTATTATATTGTTAAATTTTGGTCTATGTCTGAATTAAAATGTTTAAATACTTATTTATACAACGATGCATCAAGCTAGTTTATCATTTTATTTTGGAATTGTTGATTTTTTTTTTGTTACCTACGTATATTAGTACCTAGTAAATTTTACTGATTTTTAGTTTGTAATATTGATTGATTTGATAAATAACTGAATAATATGTATGATTTTAAATAGTTTATTTATAATGAAATAAATTTAGAATTTTTTGGGCATTATATTAAATGAAGCTTGAATACTTATTTTTAATTTTTATTGAATGGTCTTTAAGTTTTTGAATATACCTTTTTATTCAATCAATGTATTTAGATTCACATAATTTGTGCCTTTAAAGATTTGAAAACAGCAATTAAGAATGGAACATTTTAAATAATATAATAAAAATAAACTAAAAATATGTGTAATTTTGTTAATTTTAAATTAACTTTAAAAAAGAATAAAAATATACAATAAACATATTTGTATAATAAAATTCTATAATAAATTAATAATATTAAAATTATTGATATTATTAGTATTATCAGGACTCGGGACTTAAAGCATTTGCTTATTTTTATGGATTACCTTAAAATGTAGCCAAGTGCTATTGAAGTGTATGTTATGTTACAACACATTCAATTATGAAATTTGAAAGTGCTCTTGTTTCTTTTTTCAATGATTTTTTATAAAGATGCTTCCATTTTTTATGATTATTTTTGCTTTCTTGACCAGTTTTCTACTTTTTTTTTTATAGTTTTTTCAGAAAATCTATAAATAATATGGCAAAATGTCTCGGAAGTGAAGTTTGATTTTATTATAATATAAAAATGTATTGATTTTATTTTTGATGTTTTAGTTAGAAAATTTTCCCAATAATTTTGTTTAAATATTTTTTATAATATATAATCTTATTTTAAGATTTTATTTGTATTTTACATTGTTATGTCATTATTAGCTACACATTTAAATAATGAAGACGCACAACTTGTTATAATAACATGAAACAAATTTTAAATAAAACATTAAGTCCTGACTTCCAATCATTACTGTGGTAAAATTAATTTAAAAATAAACACATTTTTAACAAGCATCTGAAATTTAAAATTTGATGAAAACACAAATTCACGTGTTAAATACCAATTTCTTGTCAAAAGATATTTTTTTATTCTGTAGTAATTCAAAATCGAATGATCGTAGTACTTGAAATTCTAACCAAATGTTTATACTATAATTTCCTACATTTATAGATTTAAAACCATACTACCGCAGCTGAGTGCAGGTAGACAATGTTGATAATTGTTTAACAAAATATTTTAATTGGGTAAGAAATTAAAATGATGCTACATAGTGTGCAGAAAAATCACTGCTATTAGGTAGGTTGGTACTTAGGGTACACACGAATTGTGTATCAAAGTAGGTAGACGAACCAATCCCGGACGCAATTTGCGTTACTTTTTTATCTACAGTAAATTATTGTGAGTAGCTCCTAAAGTAATATTGCCATAAAAAAGATATGGCAGGTTACATAAAAAAAAATTGAAATTGAATTGTAAAAACATAATAATGTTATAATAATATAAATTATAAGTCATAATCAATCTCATTAGTTAGTTGTTCTTTGTGAGTTAGAACTTTTTTCTGCCCATAATCACGGAGGAAATATTGAATTTTCATTTATGTATGTATCTATACTAATTACTAAATAGTTGGCACTTATCAAACTCTGGTTCTAGGAAAGATAATTCAAAGATAATTTTTAAGTACTTGCCTATTTCATCATTTAGGATATAGTCTGAAGCCAAGCCTAGTTCTTGTATTTTTCTCCATCAATATTTTTATCGAAAATATTTATAAGGCCGGGACTATACACGGCGTATTCCGCCTCGTAGCCCGTTGAACTAGAAATGCATTGGTTTATTTTTAATTCGATGGAAAACGCCGTGGAATACACAGCATTCGAAACGCGTCGAATACGCCGTGTATAGCTCCGGCCTAAAAGTACAAATTACTAAAAACAAGTTTTCATATAATAATATTATGTTAATGATAAATATTCAATTATTGTTATATTTAAAAAAATTTAAAAATAAATTTGAAAACCACTGTAAACCTAAAAAAAATATTAAGTGAAAAAGTAACACGAATTGCGTCCGGGACGCAATTTGTTAAAAAAGTTTGTCTACCTGTTTTGGTATGCAATTCGTGTGCACCGGGTACTTAGGTACTAATAGGAACATAAATAGGTGATTGTAGATTTTACCGATGTACCTAATCTGTGGATTTTACCATCGGTGCAGTTAACGTGGTTTTTCAGGTCAAAATAAAAGTATAGGTGAAATTTACATGTTTTAAATCGACTATATGTAAATCGAGCACGATACGATTTCGCGGAAACTATTTTTCCATCTGCATCTAATCATTATCAATCCAATTTAAAATTCTATTTGAGTTATTTAATTTTTTTATTTATATTATTAATTGTATTTTTATCTTTTTTCAACTAACTAATAACTAGTGATCATTATTGGTCATTATTGATTTTTATTAATTTGTGTAAAAACGGTGGAAATAAAATTTTTTAGGTAAAAAAACGTAGGTACCGGTAGAATTTACAATTTTTTACAGGTAGTAAGAAATAACCAGTGGAATTTACATGCGCCCATATAAATATTTGATGCAATGTGCGCAAATAATAATTGTCCATTATCATTAATGTAATAATACAAAATAACATAAACATTTTTTCACAGATTCCTCATTTTAAGACTAATAATACATTGGTTATGGGTACATATTATATGTTAAAATGCATTGTTATACGTATTAACAGTGTATTTGGTTCAGATATAATAATAATAAATAAAATACAATTCTAAAACTTGTTTAAAATTTATTTACATATTACAGTTATTAACTTTATGATAATAACAAAATATTTATAAATATATATAAAAAAAAAAAATTAACGCAGTAAAAATTATACCATAAATATATTATGATTATAATATTATGTGAGGCTCAGAGTAAAAATGGATTAGATAATTATAGGTACTAAAAGTGTATTATTTTATAAATAACTCAATATATTCATTTTTTATTTAGAATTATTTAAATTAAAAGAATTGTATGAAAGTATTTTTTAAGAAATAAAGAACTGTTATAGGTAATAACATGGTAAAATTTTGATTTTTTTTCGATGTATCTTTAAACATTATTTATTAACAATTGGAAAAGTATAAAATAGTATGACTAATTTAGTTTCAGTAGATTAAATTCAGATAAATAATGTACAAATTACATTATGATTAAGAAAAAAATTCCATTTTCATTCTGTTCACCCCTCAAAATGCTGAGCAAAACAATTTTACGCTAAATATAAAAAATAATAAATACACAATAATAATAAAATATTTACAAGAACTTAATTACTAAGTAAAAATGCCAACGGGTGTTGTAAATCAGATGAAAATAGTATAATATACTATATAATATTATCAACTTTAGCATGTATTGATGTATTCATTTAAAATAAGGTGTTCGTTTACATGAATGTACATGTTTCGCCTATACGAAACGCCGTGTCATAAAAACAACTTGAACGAACATTAAGAATTTCATTTTTAGGTCACAAAAAATTTTGGTTTTACTAGATAATAAAATTTGCTAAATTTGTTAATAAAACTTCAACCGTTATTACGAAGAACTGGCCAGTTTCATGACTACGTAATATTAAACTAAAATATTAAAATATATTAAATAATAACAAAATTATCTAGTTTTGATTGCTATCATTCAGTATTTAGATATATATTTACACAATTATAATTAAACTTAACATCATACGATTTAAAAATGGAATAAAATAATAAATTGTCTAATAAGTTTTTTTTACAGATTTGTCAATATAACAGTAATTTGTATATAAATAACTCTTACAAACCATTAATAAATATTTAAATGAAAAATATGTATGCATGTTGTATCCAAGTTTTTTCCATTGCTGATTTTATATTAATTTAGCACCAATTAAAAAAATAAAACTATTTTCTTAATTCAAACGCAATACGAGAAAATAATAATAATAATAATAGTCAATTATATTATGTATACTACCTATAATATTCTTAAACGTGTAAAAATGAAAATATATATCTTTTTAAATATTAATTGTTATCAGCATCAACCGGGATATTATATGTTAAATCAGAATTAAGTCAAAGAATTTTTTTGGCGCGTGGCGATAATATGATGTTCAAAGATGGATTTAGTGTCGTGGTGGGTTGCCCTAGGTAGCTTTATGCTTAATAATCTAAATAAATTATGATAAAATATATATAGAACATCAATTTACGACGATTGACTAGGTATATTATACTTAGTTATATTGTATATTTTTGTTCATGTTGGGCTACTATAAATTAGAGCGTTACTATTACATTGATTGATTACAATTCAAGGCTGTATTTACGAATTGTCCATACAGTTGTAACAAAAACAATCGCT
Organism: Rhopalosiphum padi; assembly: GCF_020882245.1. Taxonomy (NCBI): domain Eukaryota; kingdom Metazoa; phylum Arthropoda; class Insecta; order Hemiptera; family Aphididae; genus Rhopalosiphum; species Rhopalosiphum padi. The sequence continues at coordinate 27,420,509 of NC_083597.1, read as the reverse complement.
TAATAAACGAAAAAGAAAAAGAAATTTTCTTCTTGATATTTGTGACACAGAAAATTGTTTAATTACAATTTCATATTTTGATGGAAGGAGTTAGATTTTGTTCGATTAGTTGATTTACTCTCGCTACTGATAATATTATCATAAATTACGGTAACAGATATCAAAATATAAAAAAAATATAATATTTACTGTAGGAAATCGGTGAACGGGATCATGCTTAATACTGGATTAAAAAAATGACAATTTAACGAAAAAATTCCACCCCTAAACATTTTGTACCCCGGCATAATAACCCCGTTTTCCCACGCAAATAAATACAGCCCTGTTAAGTATATCACGTTAGTGTAGTATTCGTATGGTCGTCTAGAAAAGAAATTGCAGAACAAAGACCAATAAACATATAATATTTCTCTCTCCAGTCTGGTGACGGGTAAGTAAAAATAAAAATGTTTTTCAACTATATTCCACCTCCATCAAAATTTAGCCTCACTAACGTTATAATAAACACGCACCAACGATACTGACGATACCGATGATAATGATAATTGAAAATAATGATGACGACCATCGAGTGATTTATGCACTAAAAATCGTGATGGCCGTCAACAACGTCGTAGTAGTATTTATATGTATATATATACCTAATATAATATAGATAGTAAATAATATTATTATTATTAATAGTAGTCGATTAGCTGTTTCGTCTGGTCTGCGCGGTGGTGGTGGCGGCTGCCGTTTTGGACGCGATCAGCTTGTTCAGCGCCACGATGCCGGCCAGCGAGTTGTGGATGTAACCGCCGCCGGCGGCCACGGCGGCCGCGGCCACGCTGTGCTGGTGTGCCTGGACGGACATCATCTTTTGCGTCTCCCGCCTCACCTGGTACTTGTGCAACTGGAAACCGGCCACCACGACGGACACGATCGCCGAACCGGCGAACATGACGAACAGCGCGCCGAACCCGTGCACAGGCATGCATATGCCGTACACCACGTCCTCGCGGATCCGTCCCTGGAATATGGTCACCGCCTCGCTGTCCGTCTTCGTGTCCGGCGTGAACGCCAAGTCCGACTGCGATATGACGTCGTACAGCCCGCTGACGCCCACGTCCGCGTTGCCCGCGTCCGACACGTTCATCGAACGCCGGCGCCGGCGCCTCTGCAGCTGCGCTACGCCTGCGGCCGTCTGTTCGCCCGCGGTCCCGTTGTTGGCGGACGTCGGTGTCGCGGCCGGCGGCTGACTGTTGTCGTTGTCGTCGTCGTCGTCGCCGTCCGTCGACGGCTCGACCACGCCGTCGTCCAGGTTCCGCGGCCCGTGCGGGAAACCGTCTCGGTTCATTGTCTCCTGAAAAATCGTTTTCGTTTGAAATTGGGTCGATTTAATTTTTTTTTAAATTTATAAACAACGTTTGATCTCATATCTTAATATTTTTAATTAAAAATTTGTATAAAATGTATTTTTAAAAAAAATTGGTAGCTATACTTTCATAAAAACCATAAACAATAAGTCAATAACTAAAATAATTTTAAATACCTACTCTTTAAATGTGATAACACGCACAATATGCTCAAAAATTTCGAAATATGCGAATATTAAAAATACGATATAGAATTGTGTATCATATAGAACCTTTAAACCTCATACACACACGACGCAACATACATGTATAAAAATATATAGGTATATTTATTCAAATAAAGTGACCTGCTTAAATTTTGGCGCTCCCAATGTAAAACTCAAATGGTTATTTTACCATAAACAATTATTGGTAAAATAAAGAAAATATTAATTTTGATACCGTACCTTGTTTTGACTTGGTAATGGCTTGTTGTGACCGTTGGTATCGAATGGTGTGTGGATTTGCGCTTGGGCATTCGGCTGATCCGTGTTGACTACGACTGTTTGGACATAATCCAACCGATCGTTCTGTTGGTCCTTCCTATCTACTGGTCCGTACTGGAGCTGGTGTTGCTGGTGCTGTTGCTGCTGGTGAAGTAAATGTCCGGCCGATATCCGTTCGTCCGTTTGACAGTGGTCCAGGCAACCATGTCGACAGATTTCTACCTTGCACCGGATATGCACGCTGAGTGCATCCGGGAATTTGAAGGCGTGGAAGAACGCATAAGTGATGACGGACGCTCTTTCGTCTGAAGTCCTGGCTTTCAGGAACCCGCTGATCATTTTCGGCCTTAACACACACCCCTGGTCGTCTGTCAGCTGTATGACATGACCGCCACCATCGGACGCTGCGCAAGATTTCACTCTCATGTCGAACTCGCCTGTGGAGGCATAACAATACAAAGTTTTATAATACCTTTAAAGAGTTTTTATTATTTTTTTTATTATTAAACTAATAATACTATAATATGTTTATGTGATTGTATCTTGTACGCTCTATGGCCGTAATATTTATATTTTAAGACACTTAACTATATATAAATACGGAACGCACTTAGGACTGAAAAACTTATTTTATTTTCGGACAGTGCAGTATTGTAGATTTTGATTTCATTATTTTTTATTTAAAAAAATAATACATAAATAATACATAGATTTATTATTATTAAGACCGAATATATCTAGCATTAAGAATATATTAAAAAATTGTTTTCTATTTAGAGTTTAATGCTTTTAATAGTTTTGATAATATTTGAAAACATCGGTTCTCCAATTAGTCCAGTTCTATTATATAACTACATTAAGAAGTACATTTATTGTATTATAATGTTTAAATTTTAAATAAATCGGCAATTTCTAAAATTCTTCGTAAATGATATCGAAGGTATTGACACTATAAATTTGGAGAGAGGTGATATCTACCCTTCAATGTTTTCTGAGTATAATAATACGTCTACAACAGTTTAGTAATCTACTATACTATATTTTATTTATTTATTTCAAATTATATACTGTTTATACTTTTCTACTTTTCTAGTATTATTTATTACCTCTATAATCATTGATGGCAACCACTAACGTTAACGTAGAACCCAAAGGCACTATACCGCTAACTGGTGGAGCCCACGGGCCTTTTCCGTGTTGTATTTCCATCCAACAGTCGACGTTATCACCTGGTATTTCAAACAAAAGTTATAAAATTGTATTAGGAATTATTATAATTATGCTAGTATCTATATTATTTACAGATAAACAGTGGCGTGGTGAACATTTATTAACCATGATATATATCATATATATTTAAGTGCCTACCCCCTTTCTAAAGGACATATCCATGAAATTTGCTCGGAAAAAAATTAAATGTAATACCTATACCTACTTATATTTTACTAACTTTTACCTGGGAATACTAAATTCTAAGAGGCTTTTTCCTATTTTATGTTATAATTGACTTGGTTTAACAAAATTAACAATTAACCACATTTTTTTTATTTTCCACCATGACACCTAGGCATCATAATTCCTTTTCTTTCACCACGTCACTACAGATATATAACAGAAGATTAATAAGATTAAAAAGTTCCAAAAACGGTTCTGAGTGAAGTTAAATTTACACAACGGTTATCAAAATAAAGATAAAATCGTTCTTGCTTATAGATAAGTACTACAAACTAATATTTTCTTAATTTTATCGCTGTCTCTCACCTCTGAAGTCCAACTGTATAACATCCAAGTCGGCAATGACCATGGGTGGTTTGGACGCGGTCTTCTCGTAATCATTGTACCACTCGCACCGCAACCTCTTGGCCTCGTCCCAAACTTCCAGCAAGTCCTTATCGTACTGGACGACCACAGTATTCTCATAGAACTGACCGTTGAGGTCAGGCTTGGTGCCGCACCGCGCGTACGCTATGCGGAACGTGAAAAACGTCTTTCCGGTGGACGGTGGCACGTACACACAACGCGGGTCTGCGTATTGGCCTTTAGACGACACGATTCCTTCGAAGGGTTGAGTAAACTGCAAGTGAACGTCCATGTGATCCTTGCCACACATCACCTCTAAGGACTGGATCACCGGCATGCCATCGGGCCGCTCCAGCGGCCAAATATCGCTGGTACCGCCACCACCTCCACCTACGCTTACAGCATTTTGCACCAACTGGAAAACAAAATACAATTTCATCAGTGGATGAATGATCTGATTTAAGTATTTTGAGACTTATGTGGCCCCTATTTGTCAACAATTATGCAGCATATAAACGACTTCACCGCAACACAAGTTATATAAAATAAATTAACAATTATAATTTAAAATCTTAATCACTGAACTACATATGAATTGTTTGAAATTTGTTAATATAATATATATTATTGGCCTTATAGATACATCACCGGTAACTAAGGCCCTTAGTAGTTAGTATGTATTATATTAAATTATATAATTCAGATGTTTTAAAAAATAAAAATAAGTTCCCTGTATATCGTAGGTTTGTTCTAAGGCTGGACTGATTTGTTCGGAGATGTGAAATTGGTCACAGTAAGGTTAGAATTTTTGTTATTTTGTGATAATATGGTTAATCATAAGAGAGACATCATATGTATTACATAATGAGGGTTCATTTTTAGTCATCAGAAAACTGTGTGTTATAGGTTTTTTTTTTTTTTCATAAAGTGTTATAGGTGAGTGTAATTTATTCGAAGTCGCTGTTTCTTCTTTTCTACAAAGTTCTAAATTTTTCCATTGATTAATATTGTTCTTAATCTAATTAAGAATAGTATCAAGATTAAGCCAATGTAAGTGTCATTTGTTAGTAATATACATTATAGATAGATTAATTATTATATAATAAAACTGTTCTTGCTTTTTTTGTCTTTACATTTTCCCCCTTAAACCATAATTTTTATATTTATTTTTAATCGGACAAAACATATTTAATTTGATCATTATTAAAAGTTTGTAGGTATAATTATTAGAAATTTGTGCCCAATGTGGTAATTTATTTAGTATACGCAATTGTAGTTATCATATCAGAGGGATTCTATACACAAACAATACATCTACTATCTAGTAATTCAAATAATTTGTAATCAAAACAAAGTTATTATCGTCATGAGCGTATTAATGCTAAAATAATAAATACAAGTAAAAAGTACATTCTAATATTTTGTATTGTTCCGTATTATACTACAACATATTATTAAATAAACGCTGTCTATTATATACTGTCTGTATATTTTTTAAACTAATTAACGCAACTGGGATACAAAGTAGACACTAATTTGATTAAAAGATATTTTATACAATTTATTAAATATGAATAATAAAATAATCTAGGTTAAATAAAACTTGAAGATTGCATATTTTAGTTTTTAAGTGTTTTAAAAAATATAAAATTACTGTCAAATTATGCTACGTATGCGGCAATAAAAAATAATTACATTATAAAATACGTCATGTTATGCTCTGTTTAATTATAATTATCGAAATTAGTATACTATAAATTAATTGTGAGTGACAATTAAATACCAAATAATAATTATATGAATTATTACATACAGTTTTATGTACTAAAAATTCTCTTTTATTAATATTTCGTTGTTTATATTATTTTTGCACATCCTACTCGTATCACAAGTGATGAAAAATATGGATTATCGTTGTCAGTTTTTTTTAAAAATTATTAATTAAACACTACGTTTAATTATTTATACTATAACATACATTTAAAAAATAAAAAATAACTCATTAATAAACTGTTGTAAAAAAAAAAAGGTTTTAATGGATAAGAAACTCTGATATAGTTTAATTTAATATAAAAACAAAGAATAATTAACTTTTATAGTATTATTGGTGGAATAAAATAATTTCATATGTTTTGTACCCTATAGGTACAGCAAGTATTAGCATATTTTTACGTATGAAGAACCATTTATAATTTATTTAAAAACTCTTACACTTCTGAATTAATTTTAGTGTTCACTATTTCAAGTGAAATAAAAAAATACATTTTATTATTAAAATGAGCATTTTTGTTTTCTATTACCATGAAAAGTTTGTATGTTAATATTGATACATTTTAAATAGTATATGCATTAGTTGTTATTGTTTTAATGTAAGCAAATTAATTTTGGTTCTCATGAAATACGAAGAAAAGATTTAAGTGACTATTATAGCGTATAACAATTAGTAATTTGTATCATCTGATTCATGTTAGTATTAGCTACGGGTATACCTACATAATATATTAGGTACGTATACGTTTCACGTACCAATATAAAAGAATATGATGAATAGATTTGATTATACATAAAGTAGAACAGGATTGTTTTGTAAAGGGAAAACGAATAATATACGAGTATGTGATCGATGAAAATGTGTGATTTGAATTTTAAAAAGTACCTACAATCGTAATACAATTCAATTTTATGTTTGCGATAATGGAATGTACAAAATAGATCATTGATCGAAATCAAATTTCACTTAGATATAAATAATATTGTAAAACCATGTCCACGTGTTAAACTTTTACCTATATAATACATATTAATCTTCATAAGTGATAAGTGAAAGAAATGTTTTAACATTTTTTATGATATAATAGGCACCTTATTTCTTTTTGTGTTGAACTGTCAACATTTTTTAATATTTTCTAATTTAAACTTTACAATTTAAAAAGAAATTAAGTGTTAAATAAAAAAAGAATAATATATTTAATGCATAATTTAATTGAGGTACTTATAATAGTTATTATAAGATGATTATCTTAAAATCAATACTATTGCGGTTTAAGATGACGTTTAAATTATTTTTTTTTCATTTTACTTTCATATACATTATTATTATCGGGTTTGTTCTGATATTTAGATACTAAAAGTACATGCAATATATATTGTATATAACTATAGCTGTGATCAAATATCATCATCATATTTCCATTAGTTATAAGTAGTTGCTAGTTATAGTACTTACTCAAGTAGATAAATAAAAATGTCCAAACATTTTTATGTCTTTATTACAATGCGTATATGATTTTTAAAAAGAAGTTACTCATACTCAATTACATTTGATCGTTCATTAACCTCAACTTCTAGATCCACTGACAACTAAAGTATATTAAATGCATCTACGTATATATATCTATAGAAATGAGTAAGGTATATAATAAAATATATTTATTTTTTATTTTTATTATAATATTAAAGTATAAAATGTAAGTAATTTAAATTAATTTAAATGCGTGTTAATTGTTTGGTAGGTACTTACACCGAATTTAAAATACAGGTAACTCTAATAATTTATAGTATTTCTAAATGCAATGATTTTTTTTTTTTATTAAACTCGCTGGTAAGAACTTGATTATGTTTAGGTAATATTAACCTTTATATGAGCATGGCATTTTGAAATACAATACGCTTGCAATTGAATAAGCTCCGACATTATGAAATTTAAAAAAAGTCACACAACTATACAAAACATCATCATTAAAATAATTTAAAAATCTAATAAAATACAGAAAATTGCTAAGTGTTAAGCAGGTGTATAATAATATGGTTAGGTTTACAAACTAAACTCGTCGTAAAAAATCATTGTTTAATTTAAAATAAATATTTTCTATGGAGTTTATACCAATTAAAGGTAAATATATTAGTGATTTTGTAATTTTTGTAATGTCTATTATTTATTTTATTGTACATTTTGATTGAAATTTGAATATATTTTAAACAGGATAGAGCCATTATTTTATGGATATTTCTTAAGATTGAACCAGTGGGGGATTTAAGGGTTAAAAATATTAAAATAAAGTCGACAAATACATAAGAGGGGCGTACAACATTATCAGTAACAAACTTGCACTTATTATACAAAATTTGCTTCGATTGCGAGAAATAATGAATAACCAATATCATTTTTATGGTAACAAATCTTTAAATTAAAAAATAAAACAAAATTAATAATAAGTATGTACATACAATTAAATAAAAAAATTATATTTGAGAACCTCTACGAGATTTAGCCTTAGAAAACTTATTGATAAGATCGTATCAATGTGTTTTTATACTACTTCATATTCAATTGAAAGTAAGGCTAAATTGGTTGTTCGATTTTGAACTATAGTTGAACGAAGATATTTTTTTAATTTTCTTAGTATACCTACTCATAAAGTCATAACTCATAAGTCATAGTTCTTTCAACATTCACACTTCCAATGGGCAATGTTAAAAATATTTTTTAAAGAGTTTCCATTAGGAGCAATACATCAGACAATAAATGTTTAATAATAAATGCCAAATAACTTAATATATCATCTGTGCTTTTTGATTCTTTTGAATCTATGAAATTAGTACGCAGTAGTGTCGATTATATTATAATAATTATAAATAATGCTATTTGATCAATGGTAGTTATAATGTACAATAAATTGGATTTACGTATATAAGTTATTACTTTATTAGTTCAATATTTTCTACTTTTGAAGAATTCCTATATATTTAAATTATTTTATTATTAAAACAATGGTAAATTAATATTGCAGTTTGCAATATACATATTACTTTTTAGTCAAAATTAACTTTATGATTTAGGGTGGCACAATTTAGGAGGGGCTCTGTCGGTATTTGCAGACTATACGATTGTTAAATCCACCACTGGATTGAACACATTTTTGTTATTGTTTTAGCATAGGTCTCTATATCTTCATCTCTACAATGTATATAGAAATGTATGTATATAAAATTTAATGTATGGATACAAAGATATGTAAATCGACTATATCGACACATCGCCGTTCATCGTCCAATAAATTTATTTTATTTTGTTAAATACAACTGTGAAATTCGTACAATTTGGTAATAATGCACAATAATACAATTTTACCGTCAATAAACACCGTACAAAATCGTATTTTACCCGTAAATTTGTGTAATTTAAAAAATGATAGTAAAAAAATGTATAATTATTTATAACTACGAGAAAAGTACGTCAATTATAAATATTGAAAAACTCGATTTTACACGTTTATCGATGGTATTTATCTCTTTTAACCTGTATGTCTAGGTAAAAAAATATCAATGATGTGTACACATATTATAAACATGGTTTTTGTGTTTATTAGGTACTGAATATATCCTGTACAAAATTAACGGTCTTCTAGTATATGTATATAGAAAACAATATCATTAACCATACAGTTTAAAATTAAATACTTAATATATTATACTATTATTACTACCTCATTATAAATTTCTTTATGAATTAAAAACGAAATACGGTTTTTTAAGCACTATGATTTTGATTCTAGTCTTTAGTATAATATTAAATGTATAATCTTGTTTCGATTTATACATATGACTGATATATACTCGTTCCGGTGAGTTAATACATAATGACGTTTTAAAGTACGGAAAAATTGTGTATAATTATAAATATTAGATATTTTATATTGCACAGCGTGTCGAATACAATTTTATTAGGTATTATATATTATTTCTATATACTATTATATACCTTAAATATACTATACAGTATACATATTAAACTATTATATCCTATTCATATTTATAATTTAGAGAGATTATAGAGATAATAATATCATCTATAATATTTTGTAGATATATCATAATATTATAATAATTAATACATAATATATCAATAATTATTTATAAAAATATTCAAATATATATTATTTACTATCATTTCAATAATAAAATTATCAAATCGGTTTTCTAATGAAAATATTTGAATATATCACGTTCATAACATTTTCTAGAAACACGCATATGTACTAACACTGCAGGTTATTGAATTTCTTTGACTATTATACGCAGTTTAAGTATATCATTATTGGAAAATTAACCCATAAAAAAAACCAGTAGTCGGTGTCTTGGTTTCAAGCGTATTAAATCATTAATACTATATATATATATTGTATATAATATATATTACATACATAAATATATACCAATTGAATGCTAAATAATACATCGCGCGTGTGCAGCTTGCATTCTTCGTATACTTAGCGAGTTCATATAATTGGCAAACGTTAATTATTAATAACTGGAAAAGAAAGCTGACAATTTGTATTCGTTTGGAACGCGCAACAAGTGTGCGTATTAAACGTGTATACAATAATCATTGTATATTGGTATTATCGTGTAAGATTCGTTAACGAACGAATCGATCAAGAAATATTTTTTAAAGTGCGACCGTTAAAAAGTTTATCCCGAACGGTCCGAACAGCGTATATGTTGCAACTTGTAGATAGCAGATGGGCATATCGTTTTTCTGTCGGGGCATTATATAAGTATAACTACAATGTTTGTCGTAGGTACCAAAAAATATTTCAACCTAATAAAGTCGTATAGTTTATTCTCTCCGTGGTGTGTGAATCACATAACTGGAAGCTTAACGCGCACGGCATTGACGGTCACAACTTGTACGGAACAAATGTATCTATATAATAGGTATATAGGTAATATCTTATACATATAGTGGAGAAAAAAAAGAAAAAAAAACATAATACAGAATATACGTATATTACAGTCATTGCTCAATATAGGGAGCACACGAAAACCAGTTGTGTGTGTTTCATTCAAAACCAACGGTACACCAGTTTAGGTAACCAGTAAAGCACGTGACTTGAACCGCCTGCTTATGACCTCACAAGAAGGAGGAGATCAACCCTATGTCCATTGACTAACCTAACCGAAGACAATGGTCACAAAATTTAATTATCAACATACCACTGATGGAACATATCTGGTATATTATGTTTCTATGTGACCGTTATTGTTGCGATTATCGGGATATCACGTGATTTGCAGTGGCCGATAATATCTCAAAATGGCTATATTAAAATAACGTAATTTTATAATAATATGATTGTTGAACATTATTACCGTTGTCTCTACAATATATAGTAATACTTATATAAATTATATATATATATATGTATTATATAATTGAATGTAATTGTCATCGTCTGCGTGTGACTACTTCAGTGAACGACTACAGACGATTTTTGTCGAGATATTATTTTATCGTGAAACCGTCCCAATAACCGTTTCGCGAAACAAAAGACAGACAATTGCGCGTGTGTACTACATAATATGGTACGCACGAAATATACAGTCGAGCGTAATTATTATTGTTTTAATACGTTATTCGCCGTTGATTGGTTGGGGGGAGGATGGCAGAGAGACGACCTAAACTATGATAATTATGATAAAGCATATATATATATGGGTATTATCGAGTTAAAAAGTTAAAGGTAAGTTACTTTAACTTTATAAAGCGAGTTACTTTGTATTAATGACTTCAAATATTAATAATTATTTAAAATTTGTTCCATGATATGCAGTTATTACTAACCCACATAGCAAAATAAAATTTTCAAAATATTTTATTTTGTTCATCATAATATTTTAAAATATTTTAGTTAGATTTTATTTCAAATATATGGTGATCAAATATTTTGAAGATAACTCGACAATATTTTCAATTAAATATTTTACAATAAACCTTACACAAATATTTTGAAAATATTAATTTTTTCAAATTGCTATGCGGGAATCAGTTGATTCATTTTATATTTATCAAGTTAATTTTTTTAGTATGACTTCTGTTAAAAGAGCCAACATAAAGAGCCTTCCTTTCTGTTATTTTTTCTGTTGACTACTTTTGTATGTAATGTTTATATTTGAATACATTTTATTATATACAATTTTATTAAATTTGCTTAGTATGTGTTTTAGCATTGGTTCTAAATATTTAGTGAGACAAATAAGTTAACTTATTTAGCTTTGTATATTAATATATATATATATATATATATATATATATATATATAGATGTGTATGTGTAATGTAGAATAATATATTTTATTTGTGTATAAATTTATAACGGTATGATACGACGGACGATCTAGACAAGCGGGCACGAAAATAATAATATAATTCAATATTGTGACTGCGCTGATGGATAGATTTACGAATAGGCACACATCGTATTATATATTATTTAGCGTACGGTTGGTGGTAAGACCTATAATAGTTCATATATCTATATATTATTATTATCTATACCTACCATCAAACCGTAGAAGTATTGAATATCGCGGCGTAATCGGTTGTTCGAAATCAGATATCATCTTATTATATTATTACTATTAGTATAACTATATGTATCATAGAAAAGCAATGGCGAAGAGGAAACGAGTGCCGAGCGAACAATAACGCCTGGGCGTATATAACCTGCCGAATGATATAGTGTAATTATATTATTAAAACTCGCCGTGTCCTAGAACTTGAAAAAAACCAGTAATATAAAAAAAAAAATATTTATGTAAATTTAGATATTATGTATTTATGTTAAACGTCGTCCGCCTGTTTTTTCCTACCTACCACTGCTGTTTTATAAAACAATATTATTACGCTATTTTAATGGGACGCGTCTCGTTTCACGGACATACCTACCAGTTTCAAAAGTTATTAAGTGCGTGTATGCGCAGATGAGCTCGTCCACACACAAATATTATATATATACGCGCGTGTTAGGGTCCTTCGGTTGGCGTGTCAGTGGCGTGTGTGTCTTTGACCCGGCGTGACATTTCGACTATTTGGCGCAAGACCTACCTACTCGCGGAAAACATCGCCGGGTCGCGCTTGACGGTGGCGCACCGTTGTTTACACAAAACAACGTATAATAATTATTATAACGGGCGATTTCGGTTAATATTCTGCCCGGAAATGTTATATTTTAATATAATATAGTGATAGACCCGTTTTTATTCCATGCCCAAAATACGTACTTACGGTGAAAAAAAATCCGTCCCGAAAACGCATATGACTATATTATATTCACTCACTATAATATGAAAGCGGGTATATAATATACATTAACAGGTCGTATACCTTATACCTATAAATATACCCATATACATATAAATCCAGTATACCTACCCATATTATTATTATATATGTATATATATATATCAACTGATATAATTGATTGTTATAAAACAAAATACTCCGAATAAAATTCTGTTTCTGAATATGAAATAAAAAATGTATGTTGTCATTCAAAAAAGTAAAATACTTTAACAATTATTAACTTAAATTAGGTAATATTAAAAAAAAATATTAAAAGATATAATTTAAAAAAAAAATGTTATATTTTTATTTTCAAAAACTATGTTTTCTAAAATAATGAGTGTTTTATGTTAAATGGATCACTCCGTATATACATTATATGTCCGATGTATGTGTAATGCATGTGGCGTGTACACCAATTATAGAATCTAGATGACTAGATAATAAATACCTATGTAGGAACTTATTATATATAGTGTACCTATACTATACAGAGTACAATATTATATTAGATCCATCTCTAAATGTATTATACGTGACTTATTTTTCGCAATCAGCTAAAAATAGCTAATAAACTAAAAGCTAAAAGTTTTTTAACACAACGAATTTTAGTATGCGTATTAGAAGCAAATTTACAACAATACCCTTTTGATTTCTCTGAATAAATTATTTATGTATATCTATGTATTATTCACTTTAAAAAGTAAAAATTATCTTATCTATATATTTTTTTTAGTGAAAAGGTTTCTGTTTTACTACCATTAAGTTGCAGGTAGACTAGCCTCTCCGATTTGCTCAAACAGTCTATTCATTATTTATATATGATCTTATTATTATTTATTGTACTTAGTAAATATAATTTTGTGAATTAAAGTTGTACGTAAAATATTATTCAATAATCAGTAATCACCATTGATTTTGACATTTTGTATAAAAATACTTTGTTTTAAAATAAAAAATATTATTCACATAATTATTATTCTAAATTAACTTAAAAAATATTGTTTTGATGGTGGATAAGTCCCCATAAGTCTGGGCTCTCTCGATCTTCACCTCATCTGATACTGATCAAAAGATGATTTTCAAACGGGAGTAGTAAACTGAGTCTAATAGAAATAATAGAAATATTGAAAACAAGTTTGAATTTCTTAACTTATTTTATTTAAATCCTTATGAAAACTTTAAACATATTTTTTCAACATTTAGTTGTTTAAATTAAATTTGTTGAAAATGAACGTTTTAACAACTTATTTTTGGTAGTTACATTTGTCATTTTTATATATTCAAATACTAATCAAACATTTTCAGATAAATAAATGGAAAAAGTTGTTTGTATGATTTTTTTTTTATAAGTGTTTAAATGTTCAACCCGATTTCAATACATTATAAAAATTCATGAATTTAACAGCTTAATTTTTGTGCCTAAGTATAAAAAATGTAATATAATATTTTTCATAAGTTGATACTACATAAAAAAAAAAAAAAGAAATGTGCATTTTAATAAACTATGGGTGTCAACAGTGACAATAATTGTCCACTATCCTTAACAATTTCCGGTTGTTAATTGACCTAGATTCATAAAAAAAGTTTCATTTCATAATATATTATTTATTTTAGTATTAATATTAATATTTTGAAGCTTCCAAGGTATTCGGTGAAGTAAAAATCTAATGACCCTATTGAGAGTCCATGTGATATATCTTGAAGGTTAATCGTTCTACCCTTCAACCCAAGTCCTATTTCGCTGTATTACATTTCTCGAAAACACACATATCTTTGGTTTATTTTACATGTATACAACAATAATATGTTGTAAAAGCCTTGAGATCCTCAGTATATTCCCTGTAGTACTGCGATGTATAAGGTACCTTTATACATACGACACGCTGCAGTCGTGCGACGTTTCGGTTTGATAATAATGTATATATAATAATATAATATTGTCCTTTTTAAAACAACAACAACAACAACAACGACAACGAAATAATAATAAATCGTGCACTTGAAGGTAACGGTTGATGATAAGTATGGCATCGATATTAATGCACACACGATGATATTATAATTTAATAATATAATATATATATTACATCATATGGGTACTTACAGAAAATGTGAGGATCCACCAAGCGGTCCATGCTGCGGCAGTCTTGTCGCCCATCTCTAGCATCATTCTGCAAACAAAATAAAAATAACGAAAATCAAGAATAACGTTTAGAGGCAGCAGCATAGGTATAATCATCGTGATAATATATTATCGCTATTATATTTTTTTTTTTTAAATGGCACAACCGTCAAACGGACAGCTGAGCGTGAGCGCTGCACGAGGCGGCGGCGATGGTATAATGTATTATAGATACACGTGCGCGCACATAATATACCTAGTAATATCCACCTATCCACGTATACTGTGGTTATTATACTGGTAAATCTACGTGAGTGAATAATATAAAATATATTGTTTTATATTATAATATGATATTATGTGTTGAATACATTTAGATTTTAGGGTTACTACATTTTAAGAATTTTATGTTTATGAAATATAGAGTTAATTTGAAAAATGAAAAAAACGTAAATTAAAAAAAAACACCAAAAAATGTTTGAATATTGATAATTTAGTTATACTTAGAACGATATAGAATATTATTAAAAATATATTTATTGCACGAAATTAAGATAGACCGTTAATGATCTGGAAGTATTCTATATACATTTATAATAAAAAATGTAAATACAATTACATAAATTCATAACGTTAAGTCACAAACTCATAAATCATAATGTTATAATATAATTTGACTATTTTAAGACTAAAATAAAAAATGGTTGATGTTTGATTTTATGTCTATATTATTTGGCATATGTAACTTATTATTGTTTGATAATTATTTTAAATTATAATATATGTAAAAAAATTATAATAGTGCTATTATCAGTTGTTATAATGTGGGTAGTTATACTTTATACTAATATTCAAAAACTCAATAGGTACTGAAATACATTTATATAAGCAAGAAACCTTAACGCCTTGTTTTCATTCAAAAATTATACTAACAAAAAGTAGAGAGTTAAAGACCAAATTGATGGATGAGATAACTAATTACTATAATTTACAACTTATAACAAAGCTAATTTCCAAATCACGACGTTGACATAAATCATTCATTAACAATGTTTACTATTTGTAATAACTATAATCTATACTATAATCATCTATATCAGATTAAGTATGAAAAAAAAAACGTTCATCGGTATAATTGACATTTTCAATTTCGAAATATATCAAATTCCAATCCCTAAATATATTCATTGCATTTCATCATCATTCGCTCGCACTCACTTACAAATATTATAACAGTGTGTACAATACAATACGACGTGTCCACAATAAAAGTAATAATAATAATATAATACGCGGCCGTACCGTCGCGCGCGGATTTGTTGCACTCGTTAAAAACAGATAATCGTAAAAACCGTGAGCTCGCGCGGCCGGTCATTTCGACGGCCGCGACAGTGACGGCGACGACGACGCGGACGACGACGATTGTTTCCCCTCGTCCCGTGACAGTCCGCCACGCCGTGGTCGGTCGCCGTGCCGAGTATATATTATTATTATTACCTATAAACATATTATGAGGTACAGCCGCGCGAGCCGTACAGGTTAGACGACGGCGGCGGCTGCGGCGGATATGGCGCGCGAGACGTTTTTAACTGTAAAAGAGATAAAAGAAATAAAAAAAAATAATAATAATAATAATAATAAATGTATATATATATAGAAAAAAATCGCGTAGACGTTATGGGTCGGAAGTGGCGGCGGCGGTGGCGGAGGGTATTCACACGACACTGACACCTGCGCGCGTACGGTGCTCGAGCGCGGGGGACGGGGCCGGCGGGGATGGCGACAGCCGTAATACGTGCCATCAGTACGTAATTAAGTCCGTGTCCAGCCCGTCTGCAGTGCTGCATATACACCGCTCGTTCCCGGAATCGTTTGCACGACGATATTATAACCGCGAGCTCGCGGTTTTTTTTTCCTATTTTTTTTTTTTTATATAATTATTTTTTTTTCATTTCTATATAACAACGTTCATAATATAATAATAATATATATATATATATAAAAACTACTGACAAACCCTATTGGTTAGTGGTTGAGAATTATTTATTTTCCCTATTTTTATGTATACTTCTACAACACATACAATATACGCGCGTATTATATATTCTATACATATGTAGGTAGGTTAGGCTAGGTTAGGTGGTCAAGTTAGGTTAGGTTATAATACGAATCTATTCACCGTTCTATCGTAAAATTTAATAATATGCGTCAAGAGATATATTATATCGAGATAGAACCACGCGCGGAAAACCACGTCCGGCCAAAGTCATTTACAAATTACAAAATACACATAAGTACCTACTACCTAGGTATATTATATACGTATATATATAATATTGTGCTCGCACTCTCAGCACTGTTACACGCATAAATGCATATATTATTGTTATGGGACGCGGTATATATTAATATATTTTACATAATTTATACTCGTTGACGATCGCCCCAACCAATATAATATGTTTATTAAATAACCTAACATACCACGGACGCACACATTAGATACCCATAGGTAATTAATATAAATTAAGTATTAACCAACCAAACGGACGTTGAACATCGTCGGATATTTATGGTGTCCACATATGAGCTATATATCATAATTTGTGTATGTATGGGTGTATACGACAGTGGACAACCCGCAGTCGTCTAGCACTTAGTACATTTTTACTACGGATCAGTGCCAATTTTTCCCTATAGATTTATATTCAGATTTTACGATCGTTAATATTATATACCCATGTTAATTTATTCCAAGAATTTTCGTTTAAACAGTTTGTATAATCTAATATGTATCATACTAATACATCGAATTTGTTACGAATGATTTTACGCTAATATACGCAGTATTATAATTCTAATAGAAAGCGACTCAAAGCGACTTGTCCAGAAAACTACTGGCAATATTATATTATAGGTTAAGTAAGGAACAAACGTATCTTATTAATTAATTTTATGTTTTTGTACTGTATTCTACGGATATAAGTGTATAAACTATAAATAATACTTAATTTGTGTTTAATATGTATATAATACGACAATTGAATTTTTGAATATATCGAATTAATCACCCAAAATGAACTTTTCATACTACTATAATAATTACCTAATAAGTTTATAAAAAATATTAATCATTATTATATTGCTCATTGATTAAGTGATAAATTATTATTGAATATCATTGTAGTTATAAATCTATAAAACTAATTGTTTCATACTTTCATGTTTGTATTAAGGTAAGTATTTTTGCTTATACAATTTTCATTAATGTTAACGTGAAAATATATGAATTTTTTTAGAAACAAAATATCGTAAAAAAATAATTCTGTTAAATATCCCATGAATACTGAAAACGAGATTTCGATCAAATTACTACTTATCTAATGAAAATTTGAATAAAATGTTTAATATTAAAGATATATATGTTTGGCACTTTTTTGTCTTTAAAACTCGTTTTATTTAATCGAGGACTGCAAATTAGGAATATAGTTTTTAACAAGATATATTTAAAAAAATAGTATATTATATAATCAATATTGTATGATTTGAATGTAATATACAATGTACCTACCTATAAATGTTATTTAACATTAATTTTTTTTTATTTTTATTAAAACGTTTTTCACGTTTATACAGATTAGAGTAGGTTAACTTTGTGCGGCCGTGTCGGAATTTGTGTGAATAAAAAAATGTGAGAATAATATATCAAAGTACGCTTTGAATGAGCGTATACCAATGTCTGAGTGATTTTTAGAGCATAAATGTTTATATTATTCCGTATTGTCCATATAAACCATATATAGAGTATATTCTAGGCCAACAAATCTGCCCACGCTCATCTCGGCCTTATTATACAATACGAAAACCTAATAATTAATCAGTTTGATTTTTTCCGTGCACAAAACGACATGACGTAGGCCACCAAGCACAATAATACGTATTATGTATGTCAGACAAGTATCTACGTTTAGAAATCACCGCACACCTTATTGATTCCGCAGTAGAAACAATTGTCGATAATTTGATTTTTACAACATGTGTCCGTTCCGCGGATATATATTTATAACGGGCCTAGTTAAGACGTTGCAAGAAGCGTCGATATAATTAATCTAACATCGATACTCCGTTGTAACAATGTGTGTAAACCACACATACATATATTATAACTGTCCAGAAGTCAATATCATAACTTTTCGATCGCCTTGGCTGACATTCGGCGGGTAGCGAAATTGTTTACTCATCACGTGGGTAGCATACATTATGTAGGTGATTGATCATACGGAAACGTAGTATTATATTATGATATTATACGAGCGGAGCGTGTATGATTTGCAAACAGACAAACAGCGTGTTATAACTCGAAAATGGAAAACGAAATAAAACGGTTGGCCATAAAACCACATTTATCAATTATCATTATAATACCGCCGGGATAGGAGGTCGTCAGGTTATTTTTAGTCTTTTACAACTGTGGGCTGCGGTAGTTTTGAGATCGTCTAATATTATTTTATTTTATTGCAACATAACAACGTACCTCGTCAGAACCTCATTCGCGGAAATAACTCGATAACGCGCGCGCGGTCTGCAACTCGCAGTCAATGGATCGGCCGTATATCCGGTATATGCCGTGTCGCAAATAGTTGCTATTATGTAGGAACCTGCAATGTATAATAATATGTGCATCGCTGACGTGGTGCAGGAGACATATGGGCGTATTATTATTATTGTTTTTATGTCCGTCATCGTGTATACCTACAACAATCTTTCTGTCGTGTGATTTACTTTCGTTGACCGCCGATGTCTGCCGTGAAAAATTAAATTAATGGTTTGGCCAGAAAAAAAGAGAAGAAGACCAATAATAATAATACGTCTGTGCAGCGACGAAGGAACTCGTGTATGATAAGGACGAAGACATATTATATAGTACGAGAAGAACTGAGGAAACGAGGAACGGGTTTTCGCGCAGCCTCCGTTTTAAGCGCTTCGGATAAATTATTAAATCCGCTAAAGATTCTCGGAAAAAAAAACGATGTGCGTGCGGAAACGAGTCGCTCTTCACAAGGCGTGTCGCGCGATAATGCAGTGTGCGGCATCAATGAGAAGCATTTATCCTGCAAAAAAAGAAAACGATACATATGTGCACGTGTATAGGATATAATACTTATAGGTAGGTAAGGTATATATCCAGATAATATAATATGAGGACTTTATTTTTTTTCCGTCGACAAATTATGGTTTTCTTTGACGATAATATTTTTATTTTGTCATTCATTTTAATCGGATTATACGTATACTGACACATCAATACGCGATATCGGATATACCTGTCTTCTATATATATATAATACACGTATACATAAGCATTGTTTATTTCGTTTCGTTTTTCATTTGTGCGGCGTATCGACCTACTTTCAGTGGTCGTATGTATACGCTGTACATGATGTGTATGATGTACGCGTATAGAGCTCCCGTCGGTCGGTATCGGTCGGTCGGTCCGTAGTCGGCCGCACAAATCGCGCACAGCAGCGGCAGGTCCCCATTGTTCGCCCGTGGGCTCATTGTCAGATCCGTCCTGGATTTAATGGATTTTAACATTGCTGTCACGTCGCGACAATGCGCCTGTTTAATAATAACAATAATACATAGTACCTAGTATGGCTTATATACATGTATAAATGTATATACGCGAGTTTGATCCAGCCGGACGTAGAATCGTGCTGCGAGACCGTCAGGCGCGGAGTCGGCACACGAAAAGTACGTGTGTAGACACATAACTTATATACCTATACACTAACCTACACTACATATTATAATGAAAACACGCGTGTTACGTTCATGTAAATTTATATATGAACACGAATAAAATCGGTGTGAGAATAAGCAGGACACGGCCGAGATTATGTTTTTGGAAGGCTCTCGTTCGATTTTAGATTTTGTGATTGGAATGATATTGATATGATTATAGTTAATGAATTAGTTTTACAGTGATTTGAATAGATAATTTTTAACCTCGACGTGCTTACCGCCCACCTTTGTTTTTGGTATACAACGAAACACAGTGAGTAAATTGTTATACTCTATTTTATGAGTTTGCTACGTAACAACTGTCGGAAAGACGGTCCAGTTTACGACGCATAATAATATTATATAATGTTCATCGCCCGAAAGTTGATTGATGAATGGTTAGAACAATAGTTATAATCTCCCTTTCCAATATCCGGATATATCTACATCGCGAAATAAGTTAAATTTCCGGCCGAGCATCGTGGTAAAGTTGTGCTTCCGCCTTCCGGCAGTGATGTATAATGGTTTAACTGTGCGACTGCAGGTGACGTCATACCAACAGCACGCGTGTTTGTAACACTAGACACATACATATTATAATATTATTTGGAAAGCGTGCCCATCAGTCGGTCAAATTCCGGACATTCTTAAAATCAGTATCGGACCTGTTATGAATTTCAAATTAACTGGCGGCTGTGGACCGTCTAAAGTTCTTGCGCGTGCGTTCTTGCGCGCCCATGAGCTATATGCAGCACCGGGCGTGTGCTGCACATAATATTATAATGTGGTGGTGTGCGTGGGGCACATTGCGATCGGGAAGGGGGCCCCGGGGCTGACATTATCAAACCTGTCTGATGTCCTAACCGGATTATAGGAGACAGCATTTTTTTTATTTATTTTTTTTTTACCAAATCCGAAAATACCTAAACTCCCCACCGGAACTCTTATTAATAGACGGATAATACTTATTTTCTTCTCTCATGTATATTTCGTCGTCACCGTCGAATATAATACCTATACATACTACATACATGTTTATATACAAATTCAATTGGACAATTTAATGCTAAGGTACAATCTCTCCATGATCACTTTTTTTTCCACTCAACATACCACACATTCTATAGTTTTCTACGCCTTATTTTTCTAGCCATGCACCTATAATGTTGACAACAACAACAACAACAAAAATGAAAATCGTTCACGTCGAGTGAGGTATGAGTTTTATTCATTCATTTTACGTATTGAACTCACAGAACCATATAATATTAGATTATTCTACATGTATATATTGTCGGAAATAATTAGTCGAAGCGTATTAAATATTATAGAAATTACGCGCTTTATGCTCTGAAAACATCTCACCGGACACGTGTGTGCGTGTCTGCGAGTGTAAGTAAGCGCGCGCATATGTATGACTAATAAGTGGACTCGGAAATGATTACAAGACTGGCAGAAAGTTTTGTGCGTACGGGTTACCGCTGGCTGGTTGTAGGTATTATAGCGAACGTACATAATACATGGTCGATTTTTTCTTTCGTATATTTTTCGTCGGCGTGCACCTACACGCCTCAGGCGGATCAGGTAAGTTGATTTAGGTCAGGTGGCACACACACAAACATACATACGTACAGTGGCGATCGAGATGGTGAGGAGCGGCAGCGGCAACGAGTGCGGCGGCAGTGGGAGAATTATTGGCCTACGAAAGCGTCGCGGGGCGCGCGAGTCTGTATGGCGATCACCGCGGCGGGAGCATCTATAGCCTTGACCCAACGGCATTCTACAACCCGTGAGCCGGCCCGGGCCGGAAGAGAGGTGACCACAGACAGGGCATCGACTCTCTGCACGCACACACACATATACTCACACACACACACACACACACATACACACGCGCAAACATACACGCTCACACACACAATGCTGACGATACATACGCTATATAGAGTTTTCCCACGGCGCGGCGCACCCTTCAAGAAGACGTGAAGCATGATATACCTGCGCCACAGCTGCTATACAGGTGTACATGGTGGGAGATATTATGAGTTTGGCAAACTATTAAAAACTCGTTTTTCTTTGCTTATGAATTCCGCCGTTATTATTGCAAAGCGACAAAATATTACGGCTATTGTTGTTATTCATTATTTTCCATATTATCAAATGCACACGCGTGATGCCAAATAAGCGACAGCAATAATATAATATTGGGTACTGATAATATAAGCCCCTAACTCACGGAGGTTATAGTTGTTGTTAATTACGTCTATTTAAATCCATTATTTTAGATGCAAGGTGGTAAAATAAGTGTTTTATCTTGTAGGAATGGAAAATATAAAAATTACAATCGCTCGCAATCGTCGAATATGTATATACAACTCAAATGCCTGGAATTAGGGGGGGAGGTGCTCTAATGCACTCGCAGGACGTCATTTTATCCGATAGAAATTGTGTGTATAATTTTATATGACGTTTCAATAGTGTACAGAGTAGTAGTAGTACTACTACTACTACTACTACTACTACTACTACTACTACTACTACTACTACTACTACTACTACTAACGAGGTTCACGCAATTGACTTGTAATTTGTAAATAAAATATTAAGTGTAATGACCGTATATACTCTGATACACGAAGTGGGTTGGATCGTATATGTGTGGCTAACCGCAATGGTCAATTTAGAAGGATTAACTATAATATAACATAATGGTTTGTCGTTCGAGGTTTGCTGAAATTTAAGTTTAAAAGCGCTGTAGCGTGTACACTACATTATTTCCTCGTTAATCCGTTTGTTTCCGATGATACGCTTTGATATCGATCGATAATATATTTTAACGAGTTTCGACGTCGCTGCAACAGTATTCAAATAACTGGATAATTTACATAATATACGAAAACGATATTGTTGTGGATTTATTATGCGAGTTCGAATATTATTTATTATTGTGAAATAAAGTTTCATATTTTTGATTTCGTTTCAATTTTGGATATAAGTATGCACCGATAAGTAATACCGTGAGAGTTTATAAACATAATACATAATATTATGTGGGTGGTAATGGAAATGCATTTATGATCATTGAAACCGCAGTCAATTAACCAGTATTGCTATACAGCGTAAATCACATAAATCATAAACTCACACTATATAACTTTAAGTCGTGTTCTAATAATAATAATAATAATAAAATATATCCGTGTTATTCGAATCGCTGTAGTAGATATCTGGCAACGCGTTACTACAGAGTACAGAGATTACAAACGTGTAACGGAATGCGTATACAATAAAAGTAACACGCCAATTAGTCGTGTGTCTATTAGTGGCCGGTATATCGTGTGTATATAATATAATTTAATATAATATATGATATTACGATACCGACGCAACAGTTTTACTAGTGGGTATCCAATGTAGTTCGGAGAAGAGCACACGATATTTTGCGATTTTATACAGTACTGTAATGATATTATTGTAATGCAATTGGAAAGAAAATATTAACAATTTATTGTCCTGCGGCGAACGAAACGTACGCTGCAGAGTGAAACCTCGCGATGCACACACGGTAGGCGTACAATATATGTATATAGTATACATAGTTATGGGAGTATTGTGATGATAATAAAATAATTATTAAATATAACGGGACCGCAAAATTTGTCCGGTCTTCTTGAAATCGTGTGCGGTATTTATCCAAAAATAGAGAGCGACAAAAATTGGTCCTTGACTGTTGTGGTTTCAACTGTCGGGGGAGGTGACCGCGGTCAACGTGATTGATGTGAAACGAGATTAGGAAATTTCTGAAAATCGTACTGTAAGTTGATTAAACAGTGGTCCTTCATCGGTGCCCCCAAACAGACAATCGTCACGTGGTGTTAAACAGTAGTTGAAAATTATCGGTATCTACGATATACGCACCGCGCGGCGTCAACGTATAAAGCATTGAGAATCAAGAAAAATATATAGACGGAACGAGGTCGCGAAAGTTACAGTCGGGCAGGATGAATCGAAAACAACGTTAAACGAGAAGACGAAAATCGGCGTGCGATAATAAATAATATGTTATTAATGTTAACCGTGGTTTACCGCGCGTACCTAGATCATATTATTTATAATGTCGTGTTTGCGCAGTAGTCCGACCCGTCGGGCTCAGCTTACGTTTCGTATACCTGTATAACATCTATAGGAACACACCGCCCTTCTTTCGGACATGTGCAAATATATATTATTATTATCATCATCGTCATCATCAAACGTATGTTAGATTATAGATTTATCATCGTGAGCCAGAGGCCTCAAAAAACCGTACTTTTGTGCCGGACTCGAGGGCACCCCCCATTTAACGGCAGTGGCTGTGGATGAGGGGGTACTCTAATACAACTCACTCACTCTCTCTCTCTCTCTTTGCAGTATATAATATCTATAGATCTGTACACATCTATAATAAACATATACTATATATTATTATAAACGACGTGTGCCCGGCGGCCGCGATAATTGATGACGTAGCTCCGCCGCGATCAATGATTTTTGTTTTATATTTTCTAACTATTGTTTCACTCGTAGCCAACGAATTACCTGTCTATATATTATCTATTACAGGGTTCGTTTTACTTATCATAATAATGTAGGTTTACGATAATATATAATGTATTATATAATGTGTTTTCGGCAACACCGACGATTTGTCAACTTACGATTCAAGCCGGTAGTACAGTTACGACGACGGTGTTGACGTCGGTGATATCGTATCCGGTGTGTAAGCGGTATAAGCAGCGACAAACTCTAACGAAGCTGATTTCTGTGCCTCGATCAAACGTTTATTCGGCCACCGAAAACGATCATATTCCTTGTGTCACGTGTGCAGTGTATCGGCTTTTCGTTTAGTGGTTTTCCGCACGTCGCCGGTCGCACATTACTGGCGCGTGTGTGGGCTGCGGCTGCGATGACAAACACACGGAAAGCGCCCCGGAAGACCGCAGGAGGGAAAAAATCGAAACGATCCCGAAATCGCGCGCCCGACGCGGTGGATGTCGATGACGAAAAATCGGAACCCCAACAGAAAAAATTTCTCGTGCACTGCGCGGAATTTCCTATATACCTAAATTATTATGTAATAAATCGATAGTGCGGATCGTTTTTCGTAGACGGCAAATCGATAGTTATATATTTATAATTACATACAATACACGTCAGTGCAGTATTTACGCGTACGTACAATATAATATTACTGTGGTAGCAGCGCGGACACCTGTGCGGCGCACGTATTTCGTAGACCCGCGGAGACACACTACTTACTACCGGCCGCCGGTTCTTTGGCGTAACCGACCGGCCGACGCGACGCTGCCGGGAGACCGGGACCGCGACCACGGGCGGCGGCGCGTACGTCCGTCGCCGTAGCCACCAGTAAACGGATGACGGGTAGGGGAACCGGTCCTCGCGGGAAACTGGAACCGCTACCAACCGCAATTCACGGGAATATAGCGGCACCTTTGATAATAGCATGTCTGCACACGCAGCCCGGACGACTGCATTTTTTCCCCTTCGTTCTTTTATTTATCTTATTTTTTTAACTCATCCGTTTTGAGCAGTATTTATCTCGCGACATACACACGCAAGTACCTATACGTATAATATATTATATATATATGTATGTCCTCGCTGGAGTATCGTCCGGTCTACATACTATATAGCTCTTTGATCTATTATTTATCGGATTCCAATAACTTAATTTATATTAAATCGCGTGCGCGATTCGCAGATGATTTATTATTATGATATATGTATATATCATAGTATGTGGGATCGTCGAAACGATTGGAGGTACCTACCGAAGTATTTGTCGAAACACACAGAAGAACATCCGTCCCACAATTAATGTAATGGATCCACCTACAAATAAAATGTTTAATACATTAAGTACCTACCTATAGGTATCTATATAATATATCGACTAATTTCTAAAAATAGACTTTTAACCTGTATAATAAGTTACGTGATGGTTACAAATTAATGTTCCTATGTAATATACTGCGGTACTTAATCGTCTAATATATGCTACCTAACAGTAAACTGATATTGCCTACTAAAAATTATTTTGAATATTTATAATGTTCGGAATGCAAATATATGTGTGTGAATGTTAATATGTTATGCTGCAGTATTTATAAATGTGATGTATATTGGTAACGATCCAACTGACCAATTCTATCCATAAATATAAATAGCGATACGAACACTGTTTTATTTGATCCTATATCTGCGATGATTAACATAATAATTTTTTGAGATAAAATTAGATTTTTATTGTTCTATAAAAACGTTTAATAAAGCTCTTATATTTATTATATGCAAAACAATTAAATATGATTACAACCTGCGTGAAAAATGTAAATAAAGGTTAGAGGAAACAAGAACAATTCAATTATTAAGACATCAATAACGTGGCAGTATTACATATATAATAATAAGAGTGGTCAATTTGAGGAAAGCATGAAAATGAAAATGGCTATGGTGAATGTAAGAAGTGAACTGTATATAATTTATGTATTGAATAATTATTGATAAGTAGGATACGATTTAAGCGCAGGAGCAGGACATATCTGTTAAAAACCTACATTGAAAGCATATTATTGAACATAGTTCCCAATCCCCATCACATCTTATATTTATAATTCATTAATATACAATAAAATAGTATATGGTTTATTAAAAGCTATTCGTATCTATACATCATTTATGTTATGAATCTCATTAAAAAAGTATCTGCAGTATTTAAAATTATGATGCCAGTAATACAATATGATAGATTTCTATAACAGTATACTTAAATAGTATATAATATATTATTATAAAATCAATTTGATAACTTATAACTTAAAAGTAAACTTCATTAATAAAAAATAGTACTCACATTAAATGATGTCCCCGATAAGTGGCCACACCCACCTAGAACATAAAATATATATTCATAATTCATACTGGTCCATTCGCGTGTATAAGTTTTGCACTATTACAGGGGGATAGCGAAGCTCAAAGATTAATATATACTGTATATTTGTAATTTGTATACACACAACTGCCATCCAATCATCATTTTGAGTGTATATATGGAACTGTAACAGTAAAAAGGTATACCAAGACTTAATAATATGTTCATTATTTGATGCTACAGCAATAAATCGAAAATTATGTGATGGGAATAAGTTTTAATTTGTCGAGATTTTTTCTACGTTATTATGATAGTCGATTGTTATTATAAAGTTAAAATTTTTTTTTTTGAATTTATCAAAATAAATATTAAAATTTTTAGATATTAGCATAAAGTTTATTATTATTAAAGTTAAAATATCAAAAGTAATTTTTACAAAACCTATAAAAAGCTAATAAATTTGAACTTTTTTTGAATTGAATTATTTTGTTTATTTAGTTAAATTCTACATAAGCAAATTGTTGTCTAGCTTTCAGCTGTAAAACAGTGCAAAAAACATATTGTTCCAATACTAACCAATATATTATGTTGTATGTTGATACTTGCAGATATAACTATCAATAATAATGTACGATTGAAATTTAAAATAAATAATATTTTGATTAACATCTAAGACAGTGTGTACACAAATTAAAATTAAATTTAAAATTAAAAAAAAAAAATAATAATAACAAGTTTTCATAAAACAGCCACTACAGAACGCAGGTCACTGAATAATTATAATATCTTGTATTAGGTATACAAAGATACAAAGTGTGTCGTATTGGTCATATACTATATATATACAATTTAAATTTTAAATCTTATAATTCAGGTGTTTCGTATTAAACCATAAAAATTATGTTCAAGTTGTCTTTTGGATATGACACATTATTGGGATGTCGTTATTTGTTTGTTTTTCGGACACACAACTGAACATTGCGACCTTGCCGAATCTCGCGAAATACGGTATAAACTGCTACAACGGTGGTTGACACAATAACACCATCATATCTCTTTTCTTCTCTGTCTCTCACTTTGAGAGAGAGAAAGATAGTAATTTTTTTCGTACTTTATATTTTATTACAACGGCATGTCGTCATTATTAGGTACTTATATTTATATATATATATATAAAGGTGTACAAGAAATATGAATAATATCCAATTCGGATGTTTCCTGAAATTTGAATACGTTTTATTCGTGTATCGCGTATTCGATCAACACGTCATCGTGTTAAGTGGTTTGGTCACTTTTGTGTATGAATATTGTACATTTTTATTTAACCTCCGCGTGCGTTTCTCCGACGATTTTGCATAACATTAATTGTATAGTAAGTTGCGGTCGGTATATGTACAATATCCCAGAGATTCTGACAATTAAACTAAATACTAAACGATACCACATTTATTTGTGTGTAGGTAAATTGTATATTACTTGCACCAAAAATTATAACATTCAGGTAAGTTGTGTTTGAATAAAAAAAGGTTCAGAAAGGTCATAAGTATAACTTGCATATCGCTTGCAGCGTGCATTTTTAAAAGTCTAGTTGTAGCCCTATAACTATTGAATGTTGTAATATGTACATACAAAATACAATAATTAATTGAATTATAATAATACGTGAACTAACAACCTATTGATTAATCTTCATTGTTTTATATACTTAACTATATTCTTAGTGAATGACAATTTTAAAAATTGGTGAAATATAACAAACAGAATGATATTAATCATAGTTTGTATATTTTTTTTATTATAATTAAAAAAAAAACACAAGAAAATGTTTTACATTTTTATTTATAACTTAAATAGATAAATTTATACTAGCTAAAAAAAATATTTAGGATGGATTTAAAATAAATAATAGAATCAAATCTTCAAAGTTGACAATTTTTTTTTAAAACGATCCATTTGTTTCTCAAAACTACTTGTACTTATAAAGTTATAAAATTTATATTTCTAATCAATAACAATGTTCGTTATCTTAATATTGCCCTGGACTATTGATTAATTGGGTTTCAATACACTTTATCCAAACATTCCAAACGCGTAATACTATATGCAATAACCACCTTAGGTATAGATGTTCCTATTTTGGAGACTTAAACACTGCAGATGCTGTAGACGATATAAATAAAAAAATGTGGTTGAGTACCACTCTGCTGTACATCGGTTTATCGAGTGGGTTACTACTTATTATAATAGGTGTGTTAATTTGAATTCAACGATGTATCATTGCTGTAGACGATAAATGATTCTGAAGGGAAACGATCTATTGCCTATATCCCTATATAATCAAGTGATATATTTATTTGGTTGTGACCTGAGGGTGAGTTGTTGCTAAATATGTCGTTTACGATGTGGAGACCGGTGAATTTCGGACTAATAATATTTTAGCTGTAGGCGAGTTGCGGCTCGAATAATTATCATTACCTATGTACCTTGGAGATGCGGTGATGGTTACATAACGACAAACGATAAACAAAATGATCGACACGTGGGCATGCAATTATATCTTTTTAATATAATATAATAAAGATAAGATTGATTGTTTTATCGTATTATCTCTCGTACGACTTGCATTAACTATGATAATCGGAACTTCAAATAAATATAAAAAAAAAAATTTGCCTGGGTATGTATTTTTAATATTTTTATGCAGATATATAATTTATGTAAAATATTATGGGTGCTAAATTTTCAAGAAATTTGACCCCAGTGAATAATTTAAATTTATATTTACATATAAACCTAGAAAAAAAACCAAAATTGAAAATTTCTCATGTCTATAAATCACTAAAAAGAGTTGAAAATTTTGTTGTATAATGAAAGTGTTAAAATAAAAATTTGGTGAAATATTTATTAATTAGTTTATAAAAACTTTTTTTGAACTTATTTTTTTTTAATATCTTTTAATAATAACGTATCAAAATTTCTATCAACATTTATAGAAAAATAAAATTAAAAATTTCTAAATTTTAAAAATATTTAGAAAATTATAATATTACGTATAGAAATTAATTGTATAACACTTGTTCAAAATATCAAGTTTCTATAATTATTCGATTTTTAATTTTAAAAAACAAGGATAAATTTTGTGAAAAACTGGTTTAGTGTGAAAATTCCTGTTTAACCTCAATTTTTTTTTGTTTTTCAAAAAACATATAAATATGTTATCCAACTATTAATTTTGCTAATTTTTATCATATTATGCAATACCCATTACTTGTTATTGAATTTACCACCTATTTAATATACCTTTTTTGGTGATAAAATAGGTATGCTAATAAGGTTATGTTATAATAATGTATAATAAATTCAGTAATATATTAATTTTGGTTAAATAAAATTCAATATCATAATAATTTCATATCGAGAGGTGTTTAAACGTAAATATTTTGTGTGACTATAAATTAAAAGAACAAAAGTTTAAAACAATAATGCTCTGAATGCTTTGATGTAATGGTGTTACCAGGCCCCCCCCACATCACATTTTTGGCCCGGGTACAAAACTAAATTCGGGCCTCTCTTAAATAACAATTAATTTTTTACATGAATATACATACCTTAAATATTAGCTTTATGTATAGATTATAATTTATAAGAGTAGGTATAAAATATCAACAAATTTATAGGTATCCTTTAAAAATTGAAAACATGTGTAATAATGTAATATTATATATATATATATATATGAATACCATTGATTACAAATATTATATAGTATATAGTATTTATAATCAATCATAGAACCTATACTCGTACACTAAAAATGTATGTTGATAGTTAAAATCTTGAAAAAGTTAGTAATTTATTAGGTAAAAATAAAATAGTGTGATTGTTATAATTTATATTGTATTATATTTGAATGTATGTAGGCATGTATAGTTCTGGTAAACTTATAAATTATATACTATTAATACACAATACATATTATCACTTAAATTCAAATTTCTATATCAACTAATTTTTTTATCAGTTACTGTATAAATATAAATATTACTTTTATTTCAGATTCTATATTTTGTTCGTACCATAGTTATTAATAAGCCAGTTATTATTATGAAATTTGTAGACAATATCACTACTTTTAGTGTAATAGACTGCCACTGACAGTGTAGAACCATAGACATATCAATACATTAGTTAATTTATTAATATGTCTAAATATAGAAATGCACATTTACACAAAATAAATATATTATATTAATATTATGATATAATATATAAATAAAAACTATGACTAGAATAATATTCTTCCATTAATATTACATAACTAAATTATTTCGAAAAAAATATCACGTGTATACTAGTATACAGCTGTATATATTTTATAAATAAACCAACTTTGGTTCCTAGTTTGGGAAAGAGAAGGAAAATTTCATAGACGATCGATTGTTTTCAAGTTATTAATATTGGTGTGATATCATAATATTTAAGATGGAATCATAAGTCATAAATTTCGCATATAATTTTTGAGTTGATTAAAAAAAATCCTAAAATAATATTTGAAACTTAAAAAAAATTTAAGTATCTACCTATTTAAAATATTTTTCTAATATATTTTGAAGTAATTATTTGCACAAACGTCGGGCCTCTCTAAAGTCCGGACCCCAGTACAAACCCATCTTTTGCGGAGGCCCTAGGTGTAACATGTATAAGTAATAAAATATTTTTTTAGTTAAATTGTTATGCATTTTAATGTAGTGAATGAATAGACGAATAGTTATCAAACGTGTTATAAAACTAAAAACTGCACGTAGATACATTTTTAAAATATTCCAATGAAAGTATTATGTCTATATAATAAAATTATATATACCACAATAAACATTATATTGTGATTGTTTAAATAAAAAATCTTTGTAAATCGGTTAGTGCATTGTCTGACTAGTTATCGCTTCAGCAGGTATTGTAGGTTAGAACCAATAGTTGATTTCTAGTGTTCGACCATCGTGTAGTTTCCACAAACCCATAACTATAAAGTCATATACTATTATAAAATACCATAAATGTATATTCTATACATTGTAAAGTGCAGTAATATACAGTCTTTACATTAAACACATATAGCCTCCTTTGCCAAAATAAAAACTAGTTAATGATCTCAACTATATGTATTTATGTGGGTAAATAAAATTAACGAAATGTGTTATTTAATGAGCTCTGTGATATCATAATTAATTATTATTTTTGGTGCATAGGAACTATTAGTGCAGTTATGTAGTTTAGTCCCGTTATATTCTTATATTTTAGTAAATGATAATAATAATTAAAACATTTTTTTAATGAAGTTATGTAGTTGTATTATAATTGTTTATTTTTCTTAATGTTAGTAATATCACGATTTCATAAGTGCTTACTTATATTATACTGTTATACGTACGTCTTAAAAATTTCCGGTCCTGAGTATGACTGGTATATGTATATCATATTGCCCATATCCTATTTATAGGTAAGTACATTGGCTTACCTGTTGCCCAATTGGTCCTGCATTGCATTATTTAACGGTATATATACATAAAACTAATAAATTATATAATCGATGAACAGCTTAAAGTTAATATTAATCTTCATTATTTTAAATTTTGAAGTAATAAAATTAGGTAGGTAGCTAAAATAAAAATTGTATAAGATCATATTATTATGCACATCTCTCTTATATTGTGTTTTATTTTAGATAAAATAGGAAAATGGTAAATTTATAAAAATTATATACGTAAATAGTTATAATACTCGTAGATAAATACGAACTAAATATAATTGAATAATACAAAAACCGGTTAAACAATACGAAAGGTATAAAATATGGTAAAGATATCATAAAGTATATGATATGGTAAAGATTGGACAGAATTATATTGTTTTATAACATTTCGTTTGCTCGAAATTATTTATTATATTATTTATACTAGGCATTTATCCACTCAAAGTTTATTTAAAATAAATTATGTTCATAAAGTTTTAGTTAATTTAAATTGATTTTAGTTTATTTTTAAAGAAATATGTTTAAATGTGGAACAGGACTGCTGGTGTACAATGTTGGTATGTGACATATTTTTTACACCGCATACCATATAATATATTATATAGTTTCTTTTAAAATGAACATACCGATACCATTGCTGGTTATCATGTTATAAATAATATTTTTTTTAATACATTGATTCATACATAAAATTATAGTGTTTTAATTGTATAATTGATTAACTAAAACAATATTTTGTTCACATATTATACCTACATATAATTCTTCTAGCTTTCCATAAGTTATAATGCGATGATTATTAATATAGATATATTAACCATTTATTTTATATCGTAAAATTAAAAATAATAATTCTGTAAATACTTACCTATTCTGTATAGGTAGGCAGATACATTTATTATTTTTCCTTTTATATTATACCACATAAGCATAATAGTACACTACATAGTATGTTATATAATATATAATATGAATATGTATATGTCAATACAAGATGCAACCCTTGCTCATAAACCATAATATATAAACCTATAGATAAAGATATTGAATATTGTATGGCAATAAAAATCATATTGTATAAAATATTGAATGGTAAAACGTTAATAAATAATAATATATCAATTACAATAATCTGACAATAAGTAATTTAATACAAAAATATAATTAATATGCCATAAATATTTTAGATACCTGTTAAAACAAAATCATTTGAAAACAAAAATTGCGGAAGTCGGTCTGCTGAGGTGTTGAGTTTTGCTCGTCATTGTTATGCATGTTTAAAGTTTAAATTAAATTTCAATGATTTTTTACGAAAAACAATTCTGTGAGTCGACGTCCTGTCTGTCGGCCTACATTTCTCTTGATTATTTTTTATTAAATATTATTTGTTTTTGTATTAGTATAATTAATTTTATTAGTAATATTATAGATTGAATTAATTTTTACTAAAACGAATTATCTACGTATAATAGGTAATCTAATAATATTATTATAATATAATTTCATAGAAATTATTACCTAGTTATTATTATTAGTACCGGATAAACCTATATAACAATGTAAATAAGTTTGTGGGAAAGTAGTATAATAATAAAAATTAGCTTAAAATAATTCCAAATATTCTGAAAAAGCATATAATATGATGGTGAAAAATTACTTGGAATAATATTTTTCAAACTTCAACAAATTAATTAAAATTATTATTTCTTACTTGAATTTTTAATTTTGTAAAAATATGAAGTCGAAGTCTATAAAAAAAAAAATGTTATAATAAGAAACCTCGCAATGAATTTTTAAAATTTTTAACCTAGCATAATATTGTTCATCAACCTATAAAGAAATCTATTTTATTTATATACAGAAAAAACCTTAAAATTGAAAATGTATATAGCTATGTATATTCATAGATCAGAAAAAGCTGAAATATTTAAAAAAATAAGTTATGTTTATACAATTCAATTATACACATAAATAAATATAAATATAATATTAGTAATTAATGATGAATAAACCAGTGCACCGCACACATCGTGGCCATTTTATAATATATCACCTTAACTCCGCGTATACGATTTATTTCAACAATTTAACTCCGGTCTCCGAACATAAGTTACTATATACAATACTTATTTCACTTGTCATATTTAAATAAAACTTCATTTAATAATTTTAAAGAATAATGTTTTAAGCAAATACTAGTTGGAGAATGTTCAAAGAACTGAATGACCGTGCGAAAATACGGTACATACAGAGTTACGGATTCACAAAATATTTGTATTAATTAAGTAGGGAAAAAATTATATCAAATTAGTTAATATTAATGCATATTATTTTGTAATTTCATAAACATAAATTTATATACTAAGGATTTAAAATTAATAATTTCATCTACAATGATTTTTTTTTCAATTTAAAAATCATAGTATTGAAAAAGGTTATCCTTAAATAGGTAATCCACAAAAGATTAACCAAAGTATTTGGATAAAGAAGATAAAATTCATAAAAATATTATATTAAAGGTGCATTAAGAGTAAATTAATTCGTCTCACCTGCATGTATTGTCGCCGCTAAACAAACGAACTGTACAACAGAAACTTCGTTCAGTAAAACTAATTTTTATTTGTTAACTTTAATAAATAATATTATACAGTAAATTGACCTATAGGCTATAATACAACTTACAAGTAAAAAAATTAGTTGTGTTTTTAATGATTTTATATGTTGGTGCAAGTAGGTATTTACTTTACTGTATAAAACATAGTATATTTAAAAACTGTTGAATGTAAATTCGTCACATATTGTGCCCCCTTTAACTTTTTACCTTCAAGAAAATACAACATGATTATGCCCCATGACATACGTACTGTAGTTTAAATACCTAGCCGTCTTATGCCCTAATGGTTATTATTGTGTTATAGCTTATTATAGGATTATCGGTTTTGAAAATTGTTTACCTTTATTTTATACATATTGGGAAAACACAAGTATTTATTTTGCCATGTATTAATACTTTTTAAATAATATATTGGAAAATTGTTAAAAGGACAACACGTATATTTCATGGAACGTAATCGCGTTACGTATTTTGCAGATAAAAAGGTAAACTTGTCGCGTTCGTAGTAAAGCCATAGTATGCTACGTGTACAAAAATAGGTACACGTTATACATCTACGAGTTACGAATAAAATATAAGTAATATACAATTATGCACTTAAATGATTACAAACAATAATTATTAAATTTAAGTATTGAATTCATAATTATTAAATCTAACTGCACTATTGTGTTGTTTTTTTATCCATGTGAATTTATACCCAGTATATGCATGTAGGTACACATATATATATATCATAAATATATTAGATATGTCTAATGTGTGTTTTTATAATTAGTTACAGTTGTTGATAAATTAATTACAGTAGTTGTGAATAAAAGTTAAGTAATTTCAGAATTTGCTAGTTACATGTAAGTATAGTAGTTTTCTGCAAGTCATAGGTAATTTAGTAATTGTAATCCAAGATTGTAGTAGATATGTATTTAGTAGATATATTATTAATGTGGTAATTGTGATATAAATAGCTGGTTGTAAGGTTTAGCTAGGTACAAGGGCATTAGAATTGTTCATTATAAAAATTGTGGAATTAAGGTCTTATAATTAAAATCTCTGCTATTGAATTATTTGAATAATATCGTGTAATGATTTGAACGATATTGTATATTTGTATGTATAGTATAGTATCGTATGCTTTCTGTAGTATGTTATTAATTATTTAATTGTTATCTAAAAAAACATTGGATATCTATACGGGGCTATACCTAGTTTGTTAGTTTATAATACATATATTTATTATTTAATTAGTTTGTTATTAATTTTGTTTTTCTCTTTTATTTCCTTTATCGTTTTCTGTTATTAGTTTACTAATAAATAAACTGATATTGTTCGTTAAGAAAGAAGATAAATTTCATAAAAATAAGTATCATCTATTGATCCGTATGATATTTTTTCAAAAAACTCGTGATTTATGTAGGTATACAATTATTTGCCTCTTAATAATTAAATAAATATAAATCATTATTCTTGAAGGTTTAGCTAAATCATTCAAAAACTATTTTTTTAAATATGAACAAATTTATAATTTTTGTGGTACTTAAAAATGCTATTATTTTATTGGTTTGGCTTTCATTCAGCGCTTACGCTATGTTGAGTAGCACAGTCAGGTCAGCACGTATTGGAGTATATTGGATATACAGTACATACAGTACATATATAGTACATATATTATTATTAGTATACTGTGCCACTATATATTATGTTTGATGATTAATCCTTTGTGGCATGTGTCGTATATTGGTTGAGACTCATTAATAATTAAATATGAGTGTGTGACTGTGTGAGGAAGTATGGTGTCTGATTCCGATGCATGTGAATGTGTGATTGCGATGTTTTCAATGTCTTGTCGTCGGTATGAATTGGTAGGGGTGTGAAATTTTTTATAATATTTTTGAGTTTAATGTTGATATTTAATTTTAGTGATTTTGTCAAGATGAAAAGATTTTTTCACCAAACAAATTTTTAATGTCGTTAGTGGGTACCTATATGTCATTCATTGTAGAATTTATAATAGGTTTCGTTGCGTAATCGTCATATTATTACAATTTTTTCGTTTCTTTCGATACCATTGTGGAATGGTACCCACATAAATTCAATTTTTTTTTTGTTTAGATGTTTATGCTTAAATTTCAAAGGGTTATTTCATTGTTTGAGGATTAGTTTTCAAGTGTTTATAGGGCACTTAGGAAATCACTGATTAATATTAAATCTTTGATTCTACTCTTTTAGAGAATTAGAAAGTTTTACCTGTTCATAGATGTCGTATTTTTCGGCGGAAATTATGATGATTATGACTTTTGGAAGTTTGTGTTGAAAGATTATGTCATCTTTAATCACTACGAAACCTATTCCATGTTCAGATATAGAGGCGTCTGTGTATCTTTTTTTATTGTATTATATTATACGATTTATATTACTACATTATTACTACAACATAACTATTAGCCTATTATACACTAATACTTACAGTTTCTTAATTTTAAAAATCGGCATGTAAATGTATAACGTGAGTATATTGATATCAGAATTTATTTTAAAAGTCGTAACAACTGTTATTCGAGTTATTTATGCTAAATTTAATTTACCAATATATAAATATTTATAGGAATTTAACTAATAGCGCATACTATATTTGTTAAATGGTAGGCATGTTCTACTAAATACACTAACATTTTTAATATTTGCATTCATAGCTATGACTTACGAATGTGGATAATATACAGAGAATTACTATAATTTGTATTCAACTAATAATTTTAATGTTACAAATGATAATCATTAGTAGAGTGTATGAATATCTCCGTTTAAAAATGAATAGGTGTTAATGCTAAATTATCTATATTATTAATGAGGGAAAATATTGAATACAAGTGTTTGAACACTAAACATATTTGTATATGATGGAAAAAATGGAATACATATAATATATTTAAATAATTACCATAAATAACCGTAGGTTGTTTTTGTTAAAAAAAAATAATATATTTACACAAAACAACGATAGCATATTAATTTGCTATTAATTATCATTATTTTTATTATTATTATTAAACAATTTAAATTATAGGTACTACATTTTTTAAATTGAAACAATATGATTATTTGAGAACTTTAAAGTATTAAATAAATTATGCTTGTTTCGTTGTAAAACTTTAAGTTTTATTATTAATTATCTGTTAAGCCTTCAAAAGTGGTGGTTATTAGCTAGTCTACTTTTAGATTATAATGTATACATATATAATAGGATATAAATGAAACAAAATTAAATTATTTACAATTTTTTCCTTAAGTTTATATTGTGGAAATATAAGTGTATTGCTTCTATGTTTTCTTTGTTAAGTGTGTGTTGAAGTAAGACTAGATAAGTAAGATTTAATATTTTCTACTTTTTTTGAAAGTGGTACTTAATTATTATTTATTTAGGGACTTATTCCTTATTTAGTTGATTATCAATAAACTCATGGATGTGTGCAGACTCTAAAAGTAGTTAGTGCCCATAAACTATTATCAGTCCTCTATAATATTAAAACTATTAGATCTTTTTAAACTTAATGTAATTTTAATATACATACCTATAATAGAAAAATACAAGTTGTTTACATTACACATCATTTTCAAGAGAGTAGTCGTGGTACCGTGGTGCAGGGTTAAATATTTAAGTTAAAATACAATATCAAAAAAAGAAAAAATATATTATAATGCTATTGCTATCAATAACAGATGATCACAACCACGGCTTTAAGCCTTTAAATCGATCTTAAATCGTGATCAAAACTCACAAGTAAAACATTGAATAATTGATTTCTCAATATACACTGCAGTTACAATTAGCTTATAACGATTTTTAATATACAATACCTTTACACGTTTACACGTTAAACTGTATACAAACTTCCAACTACAGAGTACACACAGCTTTTAAAATATACTTAATTCTAAAGTGGGCTTTGGTAATTTAGGTATATTTATTACAATTAACATATGGCAATTTTATTGAGGTACCTATTGGGTGTATCGGCCTATGAAAAATCGCAAGGCGCGCTAAGGCACAATCTACACGCTTTGTGCATACGCCTATGCTTGCGAA
This sequence comes from Rhopalosiphum padi, assembly GCF_020882245.1. Taxonomy (NCBI): domain Eukaryota; kingdom Metazoa; phylum Arthropoda; class Insecta; order Hemiptera; family Aphididae; genus Rhopalosiphum; species Rhopalosiphum padi. The sequence goes on along the minus strand of NC_083597.1, from coordinate 27,380,678 downwards.
GACTGTCATAAAACAAAAGAAAATTTTTCGTTCATAATAATCCATTTTACTCTGTTATTTTCAAAATTAGATTGAATTGACTGATCAATTATAACATTCAAAGGTAAGATTATTATCCAGGAAATCTCAGAAGTTTTTATTGATATTTTGGTTGTGAAGTCAGCTAGACTATAGTAACTCAACCTTTTCATATGATTCCTGTCAGTCAGTTTTGAGTTTTTGAAAAATAATACTCTAATTATTGGTTTTTACTTGTTTATTATTGTTTATGAATTGAGTATCATAAAACTATAGGTAATGAAAAAGCCAAAGGGCTAAAATAAATAAATATAACATTATTTGAAATGTATTTTTATAGTATAGGACGTAACTATGTAAGTCTTAGTGATAAATATATCGATGGACCTTTTTTTTTTTTATTAAAAATGTTTACAATCCATTTACCAAATTGTGTACCAGTTTAAAGACTTTTGTTATTATAAAAGTTTAAAATGTCATTCAGTTAAATAGTTATTCAATACAAATTATGAAATAAATCATTAATAATTATTTAATAAGAAGAATTCTTTAATTTTGTATAATTTTAGTATTTAGATATGTTTAAAATGATGTAATGTAAAATATGAAATATGTTATTTATTTTATTTAAATAAGATAATTAAATTTATTTTAAGTTTGTCTAATTTTACAAACACTGAATTTTTGTATAAAGAATTTAATGTACTCAGTTTTGATAAATTGCTTAACAAATGCACCCTACTATTACCATAAAAAATATTTTACAAATTGTTGTCATAACTATAATACTAGGCTCAAAAAAAAATATTCATATAAATGCACCAATTTTTAATAAGCATTTTGGCACGAAGAGTTGCCTAAATCGTGCGATAACTCTTTGTAGAAACTTACAAATAAATATTAATAAATTTCCTAACTTTATTTATTTTAAGCGTTTTATAATATTATCCATATTTTAAATTGTTATTTTATCTATTTATTTAAGTATACTATTAATTTATTTGTTTTCCTTTTCAAATTATAAAGATATTAGATGACATGCAATTACCACCTAGAAATGTATAATCATCATATCATAATTATGTTTATTATTGTATTCAATTTAGTTTAACTCTATTTTGTAATGATAAATCTCGCATGTTTTTTATTGGAACATACTACATATTATTAGTATTTAAATGTAACGACTAATAGAACCTCTCACCTTCACCAAAAGCTGTGCTTATATAGGAGGTGAGCAAACAAACTTATTTCATGTATTGTTTAATGAAACTTTTCTTTTTCCATATGTCATTTGACATTTGTTTGCAAATATATATTATTATTATTATTATTAAAATTTACCTAGTTATGTTTACTTAGATTATTAATTTACTTTAATAGTTCTAATATATTTGAATATTTTTCAATTTAAAAATGAGTAAAAGATTTATCATTTTATATTATTAGCATTGATTCATTAAATGTATACTTAAAGAAGTTTAGTTACGCCTTACTGATACCAAAATAAATGTTTTGTAAATTAAGTTACATATCTATATTAGTTTTAGGAGTAATGTAAATAAATATAATATAAAATATGGTATTATTAATAAAATATATAATACAAGTTTTTAAATTTCTTTGTTTATAAGGTAAACTAGTTTGTTTTTTTTTTTAAATTTTTTTTCAAGAACTATTGGAATGATTAATTAATTATTAACACATTTTTTACAATAATGTATAGTTAATACATAATAATATAATAATATAAAGAGCATTAGTAGGCTGGGACATTAATTTTAAAGCTTATCTAAAATACCACCTATATTTAATTAAAATTAAAATTGACAAATAAAGTCTTTAATTTATTTTTGTATTACTATTTACTTTATGAAATATTTTGAAATTATATGATTATACGGTTATTTTGTAATTAAGTAGGTACTAATGTACTTGTACTATGTATGTTAGTTCTTATAGTAAGTGTAGGTTATATATTATGTAGTTAATAGATATAATTTATAGCATATCAATTCAATCGGTAGGTTATAAATATTCATACTTAATGGTTTAAAATATAAAAAGTATTTAAACAAATATAGATTATTTACATAATAATAAATTTATTATTGAAATTATTGAAATTGTTTTTATTTATTATTTACATGTTATAAGTGTATGCGTGTATAATGTATTATATTTATAAATGTTTACTTATATAATTGGCTATAATATGTATGTATAATAAATTATAATATATATATATATTATATATATAATTATGCATTTTAACGAAAAAATATTAAATACCTAGATTTTTAATATAATGCATTGTAGATATAAAAACATTTATAAATGTGTATGCATATACTATATATTAAAATGAATACTAAAAAATAATATTTACGTATATGTATAATATATGCGTAGGATGTAGTTAGTATATAAATATTATTAATTTTAGTAGATAATTACTAATAAATATTTTTGAATATTTGAATGCGATTTATTATTGTAAAATGTTTGTATTTCCATATATTATAATATTACCTATATAAGAATATTTTTTAATTCAAGACATTTATTATTTAGTAAACTTATCAACATTTTTAAAATGTTTTTTTACCAAATTGTAAGATATAAAAAATAATATTTTAAAAAAAAATTAGTTTCATTATTTCTATCATTTTTTTTTTTTTTTTTTTTAGACCCCAATTAATGTATTGCTTTTACAATAATGTGTGTTTTTTGTGTATGTATGTAATATATATGGTTTTTAGTAGAAAAAATGCTTCGATTTTCAACTTAGATAAAATAACTAGATATTTTTGGGTTGTCAAAATTAAAAATTTCAAATAACCATCTTTCTTAATAACCGGGAAAAACTGGAACAATTACGCAAAATAAACTGTTATTAAAATGTTTTGTTATTTCGTTGTAATTTAAAAACATATAACTGTAGGTATTCAAAATTTTCATTTTTGCCCCCTTACCAAGACCATATTTCTAAAGAGTTATGTGTTGTTAAAAACAAAATCATAAAAAAGAACATATTATACGATCGACTATTATAGAACCTTTTATAAGTGTGTAGACCTATTGTCTATACTAGGAAATATAAATAAACTATAATATAACATAAATATGCTATAGTATGATATTATGATTATAATTTAGCCCCCACAACCAAATCTCTGAAGCCGCCCCTGTATACATTATAGTAAATTACTTTATGACTAGATACACTCAATATCTACTGTAGGTACTTACAGACTACAGTAAAGCATAATTCCCTCCTTTTATTTTTTAGAATGACAGCATACAATTTTTATATTTATGAAGAAGAGTATTTTATTTTTAGTATTAACAAGCTAATAAAGAATATTATGGATCAGAAAAAGTATTGAAATCGAAAGCCCTATCTAAAATCCTAAAAATAAATATGTATATGACACTATTAAGACGAATTGTTCTATACGGCTCGGAAACGTGAGCGTTGAGAAAAACAGAAGAATCGAGACTAATAAGATTCGAAAGAAAAGTTCTATGGACAATTTACGGCCCAGTCTTTGACAGCCAAACCCACGAATGGAGAAAACTACATAATGAGGATGAGGAACTCCAAAGACTTTTCCAGAGGCCGGATATAATTAGAGAGATATTGCCAAACGAAGACTAAGTTGGGCAGGCCATGCTTGGCGCAAACAGAGTACTTTAGACAAACGGGTGATTGAAGAAAACCCTACGGGAAAAAGACCCTTAGGGCTTAGGTAGACCTAAGCTGAGATGGTAAGATACTGTGAAGAGAGAAGTTGAAAGGATGGAGCCTGGTACCAATTGGAGAGAAGCAGCGGAGGACAGGGAGATAGGTGGCAAAGTTTATCTTTAACAGTATGGTCTTAAAGGCTGTGACTAAAGAAGAAGATATAATATACAAAACTAAATTTTGAACAAGTAGTTAATCAGCTATAATTTATTTAAATTTATATATTTTTAAGTTATATCTAATTAAGACTACTTGTTCAAATTATGAATTTTATAGGTAAATTGAATTTAGTTACACCAAAAAATATTTTTCATAAGAATATGAAATAAGAAATGTATTCTATGATTTAAAAGTAAAATCTTAAAATATATAACATTATTTTGTCATATTTTTTTTTACCTTAAAATTACGAAAAAATGTTAATAGTTTTTTTTAAGTGACTTAATTTATAAGAATTATATACTATTCATTTTGTATGTACAAAATTCTTTGGGTCTAAAATAAAATATATTATACAATGAAATCTTACCAAGGTTTGTTTTTCACATGTGTCATAAATAAAAAATAAATGATTTTTGAATTTAAACAATATAAAGTATCTTCTTGAAGAATAAATATAAATATAAATATAACAAACAAATCTTTTTTTTTGAAGGGATTTAGTTTATAAATGTATGTATTATTACGTTCTTCTTACTTCACCCATTAATTTTTATATAAACCATTATGAGGAGAGGAACTTCTTAAAAGATGACCGAACCATTTTGTTTACAGTTGGTGATACAGCCGTCAGCCACAATCCCTTAGTGTCACTTCACAGATCCATCATATTGCATTCTCATCTCTGCTACAATCGCCTGTTTTATTGTCCATTCACCAAAATTCCGATCCACGCAACACGGCCGGCCTTACAACTCTTTTATAGAATCTACCTTTTATCTCGACGGAATTCTCTATTGTCACACAAAATACCTGACACTTCTTTTCATCTACATATTATAATCCTATTTCTAATGTCATCCTGAAAGTCACTATTATTTTGTACCACCGGACACCGGTTTTAAGTACTTGAACAGTTGAACCTATTTACCTTATGCACTACAATATCATTAATAATATAAATATTTGAATTTTAAATTTTATCAAGATGATTTAATTATTTATCTTAGATGACTTATTAGTTTTTTCCTATTGACCTGGATTATATAAAAGATAAAAATATACCTATCTAGATTATTAATGATTTATTTATCTTGTCATATGCGGGAGAAACAGGGCGTTTAAATAATATATAATTCAAGTTGTTCATACATGAATTGTTCATCTTAAGAGGACGCTATATCTGTATTTATTGTCTCCGTCTTACAAGTGTGTAACATAGCAAATCTATGCTCAGCAGTTCACGTCTTATGACCTATTATGAAATTTAGAAAACTTTATATGTATTCATATGTAGGTTACGATAATTTAAATTTTAAGTGAGTTATGAGCATTTTTAAACTACACTATTTTTTTAGGCAAAAGAAAATGCAAAATTGAGTTTTAGTAAAAACCAACATACGAACAACATTAAGTTTTATAGTCGGTCAATTCACTCTAATATTAAAGTTAGTGAAGTTAAACGTGAACTGCTGCAGACCATAGATTTGTTGTGTTACGCATTGTAAAACGGAAACAACAAATGGGAGTATAGCGTAGGTACTCTTAAGTCTTAATATAAATAATATTATTATTATTACTTATTAGTTAACTTTACCTATAAATATAAAAAAAAAATTTGTTCATAATATAATATGAAAATGTATGTTATTATATGTTCTACAGATGTTTAAATTTTTATGTGTTTGAACAAAATATTATGTACTTATCTATAATATATTATGTTATACAGCAGATATGTCAAACTCAAAGTATTAATTCAACTGAAAATATTGAATAGAGTATTATATGTGAGATGTTTAAAAAACTTATAAAAAACATTTTATACAAGTTTTTTTGTATAATTTTAAGACCACATTAGGTAGAAGGTACCAATTATTAAAAATTATATTTATTATTTTTGTTCTTTATTTTCATTTAATTTTTCAATAAAAGAGATGATTGTCGTGCGTTTGACGGGTGATTGTAAACTCCGCCAGAGGTTACATAAAAAGGTAATGAAAAAGTTCAATGTAAACTTCATTAGTTTTATTTTGTTACTTTTGATGAATAAGTGGAAATTCTGCCAATTTTAAGACTTTTCCACATTAAATACATTGACATTATCGTTATGATGACATCCGTTAAAATTTCTAAAATTACTATTATAATTGAATGTGTCAATTCGATTCATTTATTAATATTTAAAATAATTTTATCATACGATCCGACAACAGAATAATTAAGTTTTTTAATTAAACTGTTGAAAATTAAATTAGCGAAAATGCAGCTTCTGCCTTATTTGTGGACTGATCAAAGTGCAAATATAAATAAAACTACAAATGTTTGTGAATCCTACATAGTTATTTAAAATATTAATTTTACAGTCATCCCAATCTACATATTTTTACTAAAGCTCTTATCTTATCAAATTTCATACCCAAACTAATGTATAAAATATAAGATTTAATGATATAATATATTACTTAAAAATTCAATTCAATTTATGGGTAACTTGGAACCACTCTATTGTACGTTAAGTGTCGAGTTTATCACTATAATGGATGTGTTAAATTTGAATTAAATGATGTAGAATTGTATTTGAAAAACAATTCTAAATGGAGACCGTTTGTCAGCTTATATCACTAAGTATATTTCATAATACGTTTTTTGATATAGCTATTAAATACATTTATTTTACTAATATTATTATAGTAGATTGATTATAGGTACCTGGTACACGTGTCCCGTTTGATTTTCCCAGAAGTTATTTTTAGTACATACTGTATAATTCTATTTTTTTAAGACTAAGAATATTTAAGCTTATTCTATAATGATGTACAGGCTGGTTCACCAATCATGCTCACCCTTTTTCTCCATTAATGCAGACAATGCAGTTATTCAACATTTAATTTTTGGAATTTTCAACTATACTTCAAGACTTTTTATACTACTTAAGAAGTGTTCTGTGGAGATACGAACTTCTGTTTTCAAATGAAAGCTTTGTTTTTCTATAGTTAATAATTTAGCAGATAATTTTTCTGAACATTTTGACGTATTTAAATTAAAATTTAAACTAGTACTTTTTGTATTATTTAACTTTGTATACTAAAAATATTAGGTTATATGGGAGCTATGATGAATTGTAGTAATTCATATTAATTTATTAACATTAAAAAAAAAAATGATCAAATTATAATGTTAGATCCAATTGTAAATCTTTATTTTATATTTTTAAGAACTTTTATCTTCAATATAAGAATTTTAATAGCTGAAAAACTACTTGTTTGAAATCTAATTCGAGTATATTAACGTTTAAAAAAAAAGCACTAAACAATTTACAGTAAAAAGGGGATTTTCATTTGAGAAATAAAAGTTTGTATCGCCACATAACACTTATTAAGAGGTAAAAAAATCTCAATAATTTGAAAATATGGTCTTTATGTAATGGTATATTTGAAAATTCCAAAAAGAAGAATTTAAATAAATATAAAACAGAGCAGAGCATACTTGGTAAACCACACTGTATACAATTATAGTAAAATCAATAAATAAAATATTTTTAAGGAGGCGTACGAATAGATATAGATTGCCAGATTGGTTAATTTTATGGTTGTACCCATGTACACATGTACATAAAAAGTCGAGATGAATGTATCTCGTCCTGTTATATTCCTATCCGATTCATTCAAAGACGGAAATATATCGGATGCGAATTAAGGGTATTGCTGCAAACAAAGGAACCTTATATTATATAAATATGGAGAAACTGTTCATACACCCTGCTCGAGGGCACGATATAGTATCTCTTTTTGTGTATGTGTTGTAGGTACGTTATTAAAAATTCCGAATTTGTTTTTCTATAGTTTGAGAAGGAGTGGCGGCGTTCAATAGTATACATACTAGGTAGGTAGATATAAAATACCTCGAGGCACCGCTGCTGTAGTAGGCAGTGTATCAGTATATATTATACAATACGTTTATATATTATATATATATTTAAAATATTATTGCATTGAATTCTGACGGTCGCATATACTTATAGTTATGTTCAATCGTTTATTTTTTGATAAACCTATACAAATTTTTTACCCGATTCATAATTATTGCAGCCGGCCTTTTATTATAATATACGTGTATAATATATCTATACTATTGCTCTAAATACGCTTCATGTATTTTGATATTGGGTTTGCGTGGATCCACAAAAATAACGTACTTATGTGTTATGGGTGCGTGCCTCCTATATTTATAATATGTTATATATCGTTGAGTTTTTCTTCAGGCGCGTCGTGTACATAATTTTCGACACAACTCTATTTATTTTTCAATTTTTTTTCGCCATCAGCAATCAAACCTATATGTACATCGAAAACACACACGAGATTTGGCTCGAGATAAAATACGTGTTTTATACCTCTCTATATACCTATAATATATGAGAAAAATAATAATGTGTAGGTCTTAAATATATAATAATCATTATTGTGGTGCACCGAATACAAAACACGGTCGCTATGTAGTATAATACGGTCATTATTATTATAGAAAACACGAACACATTATTATTGCGCATTTGTCGTGTCTCCGCGGTTGCGTGTTTCTCATCGTTTTATGGACGATGTCCTACGACGTTAAATTATTAATTATTAAAATAGATAACCAATACTTAAAAAAATCAAACCAAACGACGCCGTTTACACGAAAAAATGTTTTGTTGAGCAGCGGCGCGCCATATAATATTTTGATAATAATAATATGTGGTCGGCCAGCGGCAGTGGTGGTGGTGGTGGTGCGTTATACATAGGTAATAATAATATTACGTGTGCAATACATTAATTTATGTTTAATATTATTATACACGAAATATACAATAATATATTATTAGGAGGTATATTGAAAAAATAAAAAAAATGCTCGTTCACATAAATAACAGGCACGAGACTATAATACCGTCGGTACCATAAACTATAAAAATAACCATAATATACAGAGTGATTCGATAAGCATTCTCAACAATCAACCCCATTTTTCATTTAATAATGAATTTATTCGAATTTTAATTGTATGAGTTTTTAAACACACTTAAAGACTACATTTTAAATTCTTGAGATTCTTTGTACTAATTAAAGAGTGTGTTATACAAATTAAATTTGTTTTTCGAATGAGTACCCTCCCCTTTTTATTGTAAATTATTGAGTGGATAATTTTTTTTTCTAATACTTTTTATGTACCTGCCTACTTACCTAGTAAATTCAAGGATAATAGGTCTATGATAATGTGTTAGAAAGGGATATATAAGACGTATAGGAGCAATGGTAATTTAAAAATGTTAGTAATTAATTTTAATCTATAAATATTTATAACTTTTGGTAAAGATGGTCTGTGTTTAATAACCTCTAGATTCAATATTAGTTACTTTAAAATTTTCTAAATACTATCCAATAAATAATTTACAGGAAAACGAGGGGCTTTCATTTAAAAAAAGATGGTCCATAAATAGGAATATTTCAAAATTTCATAAAGAAAAATTCGTCATTAAATGAAAAAAATGGAATTGAGCACGTTTAATGATTCACCCTGTATACTATTGTTGCCGTAATCTCTGCAGCCGACACCGCCACCCGCGCTTGAAGCAGTATTCAGCAAGTGCACTCGCACACGCACGCAAATATAATAACGATGCGGATTGGTGGGTGGGTGGGTTGGATGATCGGTCGGCCGTCTTCGGCATCGGCGGCGTTGGCGGCGTTGGTGGCGGCGGTGGTGGTGGTGGCAGTAGTGGTGGTGTTGTTGTCTGGAATACCTGCCGACGACACACGCTAACGCATCCGTCGCCGTCGCGAATGGTTATTGGCTGCAGCCGCCGTGTATCGCACACCGCCGATGCACGCGCACACCAGTTTGGACCGCGACAGAAACGCATCGAACTATAGCGCCTGAACTTTGACTACGCCATCATCATGAAGTGCCGCGCACGATCGTCTTCCGTCTCGTTGCAGTGGTACCTCGTCTTATCGACCGCGATCTTTGCCACTGCCGTCGCCACTTATGCAGCCGCCACTGATGCAATAGCTGCATCCATTGGTGATCCTATGCGCGACGCACGTTGTTTTGCCAAATGTTATCGTCAGATCGCCGCCGAACAGCCCAAAGTACGTATACACACACACACCAACGCTGACGTACAATTAAGACAGATTAACAGCTACTTCGTCTGTCATGCCGTGTGCCTTTTATCGTATCCCGCGATTGGTCATTTTAATCGTGGTATACCGTGTATACAATTCACTAACCATTATCTCCCGGAAAATTTTACAAATCAGACCAAACTCGACATTTGGACGCGACGAGACACGGCAGACGATATGGCTATGAAGCTGGGTTTGCAGCGTTTATAAGTATTACCATTGATTTCATCAATAAATTTAAAAAATAAAAATATGATTATTCAGAGGTAGAGGTATAGCGACCATCGGTTACGGGTACCGAATAACTGATAGCCAATAGGTATACGATTGGGGTCGTCCGGATGGCTTTATTCGACCATACTAATATAATATGATACGGGTATTGGGTTTACATCATAAATAAATAATATATTTAATTTTAACACACTATAATTGAGTTTTCAACGGCCTGGAATTGCGCTGTAAATTACGAAAAAAGTTTATTAAATAAACGGAATTATATTAATGTGTCATGTGAAATTATTATGGTTTTATATTTATTAATTACTTTATTAAGAGAATGTTACACCCGCATGTATCCATCTTATAAAGGTACAACATAGCAAATTTGCTAACAGTAGAACAAATGTTGTGTTGTTAACTTAATTATTAGAGCGAATTAACAAACTTAAAGGCAAGAACATTATCTGTTATCTGTCATCGGTGTTTACGATATTTTAATTTTTAAGCAAGTTATGAGCATTTTTATATTTTAGTAATAGGTAATACTATTATTCACTTGATAATTAAAATATCGTAAAACACCGACGAAAGGTAACAAATAATCTTTTTATCTTTAAGTCTTTTTATTAGTAAATTCACTTCAATAATCTACACAAAATCGGTTCTATACTGAAAGCAAATTTGCCGTGTTGTATATTTGAAAGACAGAGCCAACTTATGCGGGTGTAGCATCCTCTTAAAGGGACCCACATGATGTGTTGTCTTCGTCTTATAAACGTACAACTCCAAATTCTAAATTCACAGTAATCCATTTGAACCTGTTATTTTTAAAATTAGAGTGAATTTATTGATTTATTATGCACTTTAAAGATAAGATATTCTCATCTTAAACATTTTATATTTATATTTTATTTTATTCATGTTTAATTTATTTTTAAAAATATTTTTGAAATTATACTTACGTACTAATTCCACTAACGTTCGTTGAATGACGGTTATTAATAGTTTTTTTTGTTTAACGTAAAATTAACGTAATTACTTTTCTAATTAAAAAGTAAAATAATTTCATTATAATTTAATTTGAGTAACGAGTAAATTACTTAATTACTAATTAAAATAAACTTACCCAACGGCCAACCCTGCAGCACTGTATTAGATATGTATTATTTCTTTTTTGCGCCGTTTAATACACCAAACACCCATAGTGCTCCATCCCATCACTTGCTACGGAATAACACTTATCGAAATGACTCGTGAGCAATGCGATCGGTTTCTAGTGTGCCTGCTTACATATATCCATAACGGTGTAATAATAACTTATTTATATTATTCATTGCATATCATAGCAATTTCAGAAAACAAAACAACTGCACCTATGTATCCACTATCCACAGTCTTTCTCGTCGATTTGTTACAATATTATTATATTCTATATAATATATACGATTTATACGATTCAAACGATTGAATTCGATGTTAAAGAAATGAAGGATATTTATAGTTGTCCTTTGTCAGGGTTTTCACCAAAGAGGTTATAATGTTTTTTTTTCTTGACAAGAAATTCGTTAGCAGCTGATCTTTGCTTTTCTCGAATCTTATTTTTAGTTTTGAAAATTTGACGCATATTCCAAATATTACATAGAAAATTAATAAGAAATAAGAATAATATTATCATGTTTTTGTGTTTTGAATGTTTTGATTCATTATATTTGATTACTATGTCCATATACTCTATATAAATTATATTTTATTTTGCCACGATTTATAAGTGTTTGTAAAAGGTGAACCTAAAAAAAAATAAATAACCTTGTTTCTTCTTTAAATATTGTCATCACTGATCAGTTGACATAAATTGGATATAAAATTAATGTTTCATTAGCTACTGTATACGCATTAATAAATTAATTAAAAGGTCACTGGAAATATATATTAAACTTCTCTATATAATATATTATCTTAAATGGGTAGGCATTAAAAAGGGTATAGAATTGTGTTCTTTTTAAACTAATATCACTTGTTTGATATAGTGAAGTAGCTAACTATAATACTAAGTACTAACTTGTGTACCGCATGACGAAAATAATTATTATAGTTTCTCTAATGAGTTTTGATTGTAGTTTGATACATTAAAATAATTTATAAATTTTCTGTCGTATTATCATATTGGTTCTGTTGCTTACTTGCTTGTCATAACGGTTCAAAATATTACATCTTATGCGAGGTATTATTTGTGCATTAACAAGTCTGTATAATGAATAATTAAAGTAGGTACATTTTATAATATACCCATTATATTATGATGTGATGTCAAACAATTTCAAAACTCAAGGTAGGTAACTACGTCATATAATTACAGATTTGGGTTTTACGTAAAATTTTATTTGTAAGCAATACTTGTAGACTGGACTGCATTATAAAATATACTATTACAATACGTCCTCTCTCTCTCTGAAGTCCGATATCTGTATCAATAATACCTAACGTGACCATAACTTTTTTTCTTCAAAACGAAACACCTGTACATTTTTATAGAAAAACCATATAATTTTACGTAAAATGACAACACTAGAAATATAGTAAAACACATAGCGTTTTTATTCGAAAATAAATGTATACCGCAAACAAACTATCAAAAACATTGCAGTATGAAGTGATGTATGAACATAATATAACAACATGGAATTTCAGCGGAATGTATCATTTTTGTAAAATAACATACAATAGCTCTTGGATTTCGAATAACAAAAGAATTTATTTGGAAATCGGTTCATTAGCATTAAACCACAACGAAAATAAACACACATAGGTATTTATATATTGTGCTGTTTTCGAATGAAACCTAACCTAACCTTAGTATATAATGTTGACTAGTGGTATTATAAATTATGATTTAATTGTTATTCGGAAAACGAAATACAAATGTATTTATTTTTTTCAAAATTTAAAATAACCTAATATAAATAGCAATTAGTATAATGTATATTATGTTATATTATTATAATCATACTTCTAATAATTGTAAATAACAATTTTTAACAAAAAAAAATGTAATTGCTTTTTGAGTAAATAGGCTAAAACAATAATTAAAAGCTAATATTAATTTTGAATTTTAATTTAGAAAATATTATTAGAATTTTATATTTTTTTGAAAGAAATTGGTCAGGTTAAATTGTAATTGTGATTTCTGAGTTAAGTTGTAGATATTTATAATTTTACCAGGTAAAGTGCATTTTTTATTTGATTTTTTTTAGAGGAAAAATAATTTATTAAGATTGGTATAAAATATAAATACGTCAAAGCTGTGCATTAATGAGTAAAAAGTTAAAGTTAAGTTACTTTTAAATAAGTTTGAAACAAATTACTTTGTTTTAATATTACGTGATATGAAGTAAACTTCCGGGTTAATTAAGTCTTTTGTAATTTTTTTTTTTACTAAAAACAAATAATCAGAAATATGATTTATAAATTATATTGTTTCACATGTTTTCTAAACAAGAACCAATTTTACTAAATTGTACTGTCGAAGAGTTTCACTGTTTCGCACTATTTCTGGTTTCTATAATAATGATAAAAATAATTTATAGGTAACAAGTAAATAATTAATAGATATAGTGAATATTGTATAGTGGTACAAGATTAATAAATAATAATTTATAATAATAGTACAATTATTGAAAATCCATAGAATATTAGAATATAATAAGAACAGTTATAGGGGTAACAATTATTGAGAAAAAAAATATATAACTAGTTTACCTGGTACCTCCAGATTTTTGTATACCTACTCATTACAATATTTACTATTATATTTTTCTAATAACATAATAAAAAATTATTTGTGTGTAAGCGATTTGTATAATTATTGTATATTAAAATTAAAGTCGATGTTGAAATCGAAATTATCTTTTAACACTAAACTTAACTTACTTTGTTAAATATTAACGTACCTTAGTGTTAAAGGAATAGATAGTTAAGACACTTTAGTTAACTTGTCCAGAACTAAAATATGCTATACCTAATAGCTAATATACGAGCCAATTAATATATGCAATGACCATGCACCATAATATAATTGTTGTGAAATGAAGTGCAGTAATTTGACATTAAAAAAAAAAAGCTTATTACAATAGGGAGTGATCTGTGTTTTGTGTATTATTATAATAGGTTGTTTTGTGGGATTGTATACATTTGAGTTCTATGTCTAAATATAATGATATGTTATGAAAACATACATTTAAATAATGTCCAGCATAATATAATGATATATGAAAGTTGTTGATAAGTGATAACCATATACATTTATAATTTTAAAATATTGAATTGATCAATTTGATTGTAAATTATTGATCAAATAATTTATTTATCAATTTAATTAATTACGAACTACGAACAATATTTGAAAAATGTGATGTAGGTAGTTGATAAAAAAAAGTTTAGGAAAAATAAGTTTCTAATTATTCACAAAATACAAATTCTAAAATCAAATTAAATTGTTTTTAAAAGTATATTAGATTAAAAAAAACACTGATTCGTGTTTGTAAATAAAAGTATATTTCGTAAACTCTGTACTGTTTATATTGGGTTTATTTATATTTTCAAAATATTAATTCATTGTTATAAAACAGTTATGATTTACCTATCTAAAATATTCAGAAATAGTTATTTTTATTGGATTAAGCCATCGATAAACCAATGTTTATACTAAATTTTTGTCTATTAAAAATAAATTATGATATTATTTTTTAATTGTAAATATTGTATTAGTTGTAGAGAATAACAAAATTGTTGTTACCGTTTTATATGATTTCTTATCTTTGAATTTATATGATCGGTGAAAGTTTGAGTTGACGGATAATGGTCATACAAATTTAAAAACACATACATTATACAATTTGTTATTGAAAAATTGTAAAATTAAAATAATATAGATAATTTTTTAATTTATGAGAGTTAAAAATTCTCAGATTGTGATTCAGTTTAAGTTTAGAGGATTATATCTAGAATTGATATAATAACATAGTAAAAATAAAAATAAAATTAATAATACGTAGTATATATGATAACCATGATTGACAATAATTTAATTTTTTCATAGTCAAATTTCATTTATTTTATCAATTGATAAAGTGTTAACACTCATCATTAACACATTATCTTTATTTAGAAATTAGAGTTGACAAATTATTCGTTAAAAAGATATCATGTAACGTCATAGAAATATAGATTTGACAATTAATTTAATTTTGCGGTACCTAGTTTAAAATTTTAATTAATAATTGCTGCCAAGGCAATTTGTAGGTACATATTATATTTTAATTATTATATAGTCATATAGAGTTACATAAATGTTTTTATATATTTATATCGTTTTGTTAACAGGATTTTGACTATAATTAACTTGTATAATATTATTAGTAAAATATACAATTATGTTTAAAATATTATATTATATTTATATTATATTAGGGACTATTATAAATAGTACAGTACGTCAATATAAAATCGTAGGTTGCCATTTAAAAAAATCACAATGACAAAAAATAAGAAACCTTGGTGAGTAACCAGAAATCTTGAACGATTTAATGTGCATATTATATAGATATAAAATAATAATGCAGGCTAAAAAAACCAAAAACCAATTCACTATTAAAATCTTTAGCAAAATCGCTGGCTCATAATAATAAAAAAAATTATCCCGTGTATTTATATATATATAATAATAATATGTTGTGTCAGCACAATATGTTTGTCGTTATAATATAATGTAGTATTCGTCGTCTTCGTGGATGTATGTAACTATACAGAGATATTCACTAAACAGACTCACCCTCATTTTTTCATTTAATAATGAAATTATTCAATTTTTTTGGATATTTTAAGTACCTATATTTTAAAGAGTGTATTGTGGCGATACAAAATTCTGGGTTTTAAATAAGAATCCCCCTTTTTTACTATGTATTATTTTGTGGCTAGTTTTCAAAACAATTTTACAAAAATATAAAATAAATGTTATATCGGATCTATAGTATTTATTGTATTTGGACCATTTTTATTAACGATAAATATTAATAGATTATTATAAATTACTTACATTTCCAAATTGCCATAGCTCTAATACAAATTCATTATTATAGAACTATTATTCCAAAGTATCATGGTTCCGACTTCAATTGTGATACCACTAAGCAAAATATAAAAAATACCTATTAACCTTAATAAACAAAATTAAATGAGTCAAAAACTACTCGTTCAAATTTTGATTTTAATACGTCTACATTTTCATGAAAGTGATCTAAAATAATTTCTGTTTTTAAGAGAGGGAAGATATCTAACCCAACCAATAAAAAATCTCAAAAATTTTAAAATATGACATCTTTAAATTTATTTAAAAAATCCAAAAATTATATTTTAAATAACTGCGGTATTGAAGAAGAAAAAGGGGGTTAGCTGCTTGCTGAATCACTCTGTATATTACTTTGTAGTATGTATAATATACGATTATTATATAGGTACCCGTGTATAATAAATAATAATGCTTAGCACAACACGTATGTTTTATATATATATGCACACACTTCCACGGTGGTTATATTTTTCATAATTTTTTTGTGTCTATCTTTTAGTAAATAAAATCGATTGATTGTACATTTTAGTCTATGCACGCGGCATTATATGTATTGGTATTTTTTATAAACGTACACTATAATGTTGTCGCGTGTTATTATATTGACGGGGAAAAAAGTAGAAATAACAACGAAAAAAAATCGCGGTGGCATGTAAAATATGCGTCTGGTGTTATTGGTGTATTAAAGAGTATACGAATAAATAATGATAAATATATGTATATTGTATATAATATATAGTTAATAGTCTCCGCGATTACAACGACGGGGTTATAAAAAAAAAAAAAAAAAAACGGAACGGGCTTCGCCACAACCGCATTATTAGCCGCTGACGCCCCTGAGTCGTTTTTACATCGTCCGTCGTGTCCATTAAAATAAGTATATTGTATATATTTATACGTGTGTGTGTGTATATATATAGGTGGTATGTGTTAATGTATGTACCACAATGATGCGCTTTGTGTACAGAGTGATTGATTTTTAGGTTTCCACGTGGACTATATGGATAGGCATATAGGTGTCAGTCGATTTCAGTTAATACGCTGCTACAGGGTTCGCCATAATTCAATATTTAAAAAAATATAAATAAAAATTTAAAAGTTTGACTCCACAGTAGATGCAAATTACCGTGACATATCCTGTGCGTACTATATGATCTACGAGTTTATAAGTTCATCGTATCGATTTTTACATACACCATATTATTGTGATAATTTAAAATAAAAATAAATAAAAAAAATGTCAAAATCAAAGAACAAGAAGTATAGCGTCCATTTTTTTTCAAAACTCTGAACACTAAGCAAATAATTCAAATTTTAATTTCAAGTCAGAAAATGTGTGTTACATTAATAAGGTATTAGTAATGTGTATACTGCGAGGTGTGGTATGGCCCATTCTGTATATAATATATTAAATTACATTTTAAAGCATAATATATTGCTGACACTGCGCTGTTTTCCGTATGTGTATAGGTAATGTTATATACATCCTAACCTTTACTCAACAATAATAATATTAACCTAGCATATAACATTTTACGAGTGTCGCAATAGGTAAGCGTGGTAGGTATCCAATAATAATCGCGGTTTAAAATATTTTGTTTTTATTGTTTTGTTTTGATTTTGTTTGCAGTGTTATAGCGGTTGTCTGAACGAACGATGGATTAATAAGCCGGGCGAGTGTCCGGTCGGCGACCTTGACAGCGTCGCCTCGCTGGACCGACCGTGTCTGGAGCAATGCAGTTCCGACGACTTTTGTCACGCCGAGTACAAGTGCTGCCGGCACAGTTGCGGAATAACATGCCAGCCGCCCGTCGGCTTAGCTGACCACCGTCCAGGTACATTACCTACCTATGTTATTATATGTTTATGATACACCACACGCTATTATAATAATACTGTGCAGTCGATTCTCGGTAACTCGAACCTTGATGACTCAAAATTATCGATATATCGATTAAATAAAATTTCCTTTCAAATAATATTGCCATAACACTATATTATGATACGGTATGATAAAGTTTAAAATATAAGCTCTCATTGATTCAAAAATTAATCGGTCAAGTTTTAGATGTTTTGAATTTTCCTAGCAACATTATATTTTAGTTTGTCGCATGGCAAATGACCAAGACGTTATCTGATTCGTTAAATTAAACCCCATTTACAGCAAAGTACCTACTATAGTTATAGTTATTTGCCGTCTGTTTTCTATTCGTTTGTTAGTTCATCCGTGTAGGTACCGTGTAACAGTCTTTAGTGTTAAATGCGTTACAACGGCACAAAAAAAAAAGAAAAAAAGACTGACGGTATTAAGAGGACGCTACACTCGCACGTGTTATCTCCGTCTTACGAATGTACAACATAGTAAATTTGTGTTCAACACTTCCAATTTTGTATATTAAACTTATTTTATAATATAGTGAATGATCGATTATTATCAAAGTTATTGAAGGTATAAATATTATCTTTGATTTTACACAGGGATTTTAGGGTATTCACATTTTAATACTTTAAAAATGTACACATATTATCGCAGACCCAATTTACCTTTATAGCTCTTTTCAATTGTACCTACTATTATACATATTTATAACTTGCTAAAAAATGTAAATATCGTAAAAACTCCATATTATGCAAAAACGCAGTCGATGTTCCATTTTATTAAAATGTTAAGGTTTTTGATACCTCGAAATTTTGAGTAACAAGAATCCCCCCTCTGCTAAAACTTTTGAGTGGCTAATAGTCAAAACTGTTTTAATATTATTTTCATTTCTACTATTATCGTTATGTACAGACTACAGGACCACCTAACCTAATCTTACTTTCATGGCTTCATGCATTCCATGTGTGGAAAAATTGTAACCACCCTGTATATAGTATAATAATATACCGTAAAATTTATCGTAAAATATTATATCGTTTTTGGCACCGATACGATTATTCGTTTTCTATTTTTACGGGTTTGCTACAGACACGGTGATTTCGGTCTTGATGTATTTGCATTTTGCACATGTATAATCTACTTCTATACTCGAGTTAACGTGTCGTATGAGTGCATCGAAAATAAAAAAAACCGGTCACTCCTATGACATTATTAGGTACATAATAATTTATTATCGTATTTTGGGACGGTGATAAATATAATGAATTTTGAGCGTATTGCACGAATTTAACAATGATTTACTACAATGTATTTAAGGACCTCTTTTAAAGGACTGGTTCCTATACACATATTATAGGATCTAACGGACACCAGTATCCGACTATTAGAGAAGTACATATTATTTTAGAGTAAATTTATGGGCGAACAACATTTTATTTTGTCATTTCGCTAATCGTTATTCGAGATTTTTTTTTTAAATTATAAAATGTTTGTCCAATTTTTTGAATTTGGTTTAACTCTATTGCTATCTAGTCGTTTTAATATACTAATATAACTAACTATATAGCGTGTACCTGGTGCACTTTCATAATCACACACTATTTATATGGCCCACAGGTTTACCAGATGTGCCAAAAATCGTTGCAGTATCGGACTATGGTAAGGCGCTGGCGGTCGAGTGGTCTGCGCCGTCCCCGGACACAACCGTAGGTCACGTCACGTATTTGGTTCAGGAACGGCACCACGTGGGCGTGACGTACGTACCAGAACGTATGACTAGGTGGGCAATGGTAACCAGGAGCGACAGGATACGTGAACAGTTCAGGCAGCTGCACTTGCCGGGACGATGGTTCCAGTTCCGCGTAGCGGCTATCAATGAGAACGGAACCAGCGGTTACTCTCTACCTTCCGAGCCGTTTTTTATCGACATCGGATCGCGTAAGTACAATTGTGGGTATAACCACATATTTATTACTAGTTGAATTACCCGGCTATATATATATATATATATATTTATATATTAAGATTATTATATTATAGTGAACACTGGGTTGGGCTCAGATAGCTTTTTTTATATTTACAAATAGGGAGATATAAATAAACTCTTAAATTATCTAGATGTTGATAATAATGAAATAATATTAAATATATTACCAAAATAGAAATTAAATTTCATTCATTTTTAGTTTTTACATCTAATTATTCTTGATAAACACAATAAACAACATTATTTTTAATGTTTTAATAACAGTTAATAATGTATTAATAACATTTTATATTTTATTTTTGCTATGCATAGATAACATATTAATATTACCAATATTAGTTTAGCTTAAATGAAGTATTACTAAGAATAATTATACAAAAAAAAATAATAATAACAATAATTATTATAAATATTTATAAATTATAATTGTTAAATAATTTGGATAATCAAGCAAATTTATGTATAGATAGCTATTATTTTTATGTTAAATGGTAGCTTTAAAAAAATTTGGAATTTATCTAGATTTAATACAGATAAGGTAAGCTTATCCCGATAAGGAATCTAAGTAAATTTAGCTTTTGGTGAAATCTCTAAATCCAGGATGCCGGTGTTAGAATTTTGTCCGCTGTTCAGAGTTCCAATTCTTAATTCATTCGAGTTAAAAAAAAGTTAACGACTGACTGTCCCTCGGAATGATTTTAATTTATTTCGTTTATGCACGGCACTAATCTTAAACGTAAACAATATACATATTTAAAAGTAAGGAGTGACAAAGATTAAGCGTATAGCATCGTTGGAGAAGTTAAAACTGATAGATTTTTGTTGATTTCAAAAAAATTTGAAGTTTTCAAATGATTAAGTTGGAACTTCTACTAATAATAATATGTTTGTAGATAGAATAATATATTAATATTACTAATGTAGTGTTTTATAAGTGTTTACAAGTTATAACATATTGATATCATACTAAATGAATAAAATCAAAACATTCCTCAATAATTAAGATCCGTTTAACCGACCAACACTTGGTTTTAGATCCGAGTGCATTTCTTATAGTCTCTATTACGCCCACTTTTAATCTTATCCGATCATTAATATTTAACGTGATATTCAAACATCATCATTTTGTATCACGGGTTTCATATAATAATTATTACATCGATTAATTGTAATACGTGTTGTACCCACAGTATATTATTATACATAACTTTATTGAAAACACGTGCGCCTTCTAAAAAAAGAACTGGAAAAAAAATGCACAGTTTTTTCATTTACACGTGCAGTACTCACATGATGCTTATATCGACATAAATTCTCGATGCGCGTGTACTGAAATAATATATTTATATGTTGTTAATTGTTATACCGAATTGCAAAATTTGGCTTGGTATATTTTGTTTTTTTCTTGTTTGTATTGGTGTGATATACTAACAAATTATGTCTTTAATGTTTAAAAAAATATATTACTCATGTCTCACAGAATGTATTAATGTAACTTATATTATTCGATATCAATAACAATTATTATCGTTTTAAAATTAATGTGAAAATAATATTATAGATAAAACGCCGTAACATTTAAAAATCTATACTAATGTTTTATTATTGATTCATTAGATTTTTTTTATGTGTTGCAGCGCAGAATACTTTATAATATGTGCAATACTATGTTAGGCACATATTTTTTTATATTGTATTTATTATTTCTATACCTAATTTATTGTAGCTATCATTATTTAGCTGCCACGGCAACTGTGCCAGAAAAAAAATTTTGTATTCAACCTTAAAAATAAAATGTTAACATTTAAATTATACCAACAATAATATAATATAATAATATTTTCTATTAAATTGATATCAAAAACTATAATACCTATAAGTTCCATTGCCGGGTTGTCCACATTGAATAATTTTGAATAAAATAATAAATTAATATTACTATAGAGAAAAATATATTGAAATATATATATTTTTTTAAATACTGTAACATTTTTCAGATCATAAATCGCACGATAACAGAACGGACATAATATTATAATACAACCAAGCTATTTACTGGAATTTATTAAACGTGTTCGACAAGTGGCGGCGCCAGAATTTTATACATAGTTGGACCAACTTGAGGCACATAATTTTAGTGTAGGGCCAATACAATACGTATACTATATATTATACATTAATAATAAGGTGTACAATTTTTCCTTCACACTCCCTGTCAAAATCGTACCCAGAGAAGAAATCTATGGGCTCTAGATTTTAGACCCTAACTACATTTTTGTTAGATTAATAAATAATACATTATTTCATTCATTCAAAAAGTTTAAAAAAATATGATTATCACTTTAGAACCTTCTCCATAAAATAAAATGCTAGCTACATCAATGTAAATTAAATTTATATTTCAATGTTTAATGTAAGTTATACATTTGAACACGTTAACTTTTATGGTTTAACTTACATTAAACATTGAAGTATAAATTTAATTTACTTTAATGTTTTCCTCCTAATAACACTAACAATCACATCACGTAAATCATCGATGCCATTACTTATTGTGTTTGCATATTATGCATTTATATATTTCTCCTCGTATCTACACTAATAAAAGACAACGAAGAATATTTAATAACAAATAGATTTTGATGTACATTTTAAAATTTTCAATTTTCATAAAATTTCAGTGCGGGTCAGTTTACGGGCCAGATATTTTCAGGTAAGGCAATGGCACGTCTGTACACACCCTTAGCGTCGCCACTGTGTTCGTCTATAATTATACTTATATTGTTACCAATGTTACTTATTTGCTATTCGTATATTGTCGTGATGTAGTAATGTGTGTGTCGTATATTACCGGCTATGATATTATATACATATTATAATATGTTGTATTCGTTTCGGTGCAGACGTCGATCCGCCCGGGCCGCCGCAGGACTTGACGGTGTCATCGTTGAAATGGACCAACAAGGAGTACCAGCAGTGTGTGCTGTCGTGGAAGCCGCCCGCCGAATCCGTTCTGCCCGTGCGAAAGTACAAAGTGTTCATCAGCGTACGAGACGGACCGCACGTTTACCACAAACGGAATGTGGTCCCGGCAGTGAGTTCACAAACACAAAATATAATATTATTGCGATATTGTACACCGTATATCACCGGCTTGTCGTGGTACACTTCTAAGGTTTTAACAATTGAGTCGCGCGGCCAGGTAGAGGAGGTGGTGAAGTGGGCTGGAGTATTTAAAATGTAAAGGTTAACAAATTATTTTAAAATCATACATGGGATATTATAGTTTACTGTGCGTTGTATTTGCAAGATGCGTTTAATTAGCGCGCTCACTGAGTGAACTTTTCTGATTTGTTACGTAATACATAGAGACAATATTACGTTACTTGACGTGTTGCTGTGATTTATTCCATATTATTGTGTACTATTTGAAATTCAACCTTTTATATTATACAACGATGTACAGTAAAATACTGTAATCATTTATTTAGTTGTTAAGTTGTTTTATCTTATTTATTGGTTTAAGTACATATGTACACACGCATACACATCCATTACACACGTAATTCATCAAACCTGCAAACCCCTCCACCACAGAGTGAACTACAAACAGATTTACGCGAGACCAGGTACACGGCCTATTATTGTTCGTATACGTAATATACTTGTATGACTATACGAGTATACTAGTATGCATATACTTGAAATATTTACATTTTACGTATATTATTGTATTTCACTATACACAATTGGTATTTCAAAAATATTTAAACAATTTTGAACAATATAGATGTATAGAAGCAATATAAATGTACAAAAAAATTTAATATTTAGTAATAGCTCCGATCAAAATTGTTTTTAGTATGCAACGATTTATTGATGAATCCAAATTTAACGCATCCATTACAGTGACCTACTCAAAGACGAGGTACACTCAACACTATACTGTATAGCAAAGCGGTCACCTACTTGCCCACTTTTTTTTTATCATAAATATACTCAAATGTGACCATATAGGTATTCATTAATATGGTATGGCTTTTTATCAGGCTACCCGAAGACTTTATTTGATATTCTGTTGGACAGACTATTTTGTTAGGCACCCATTTAGGCGTTTTCGCATTACTTGGGGTATTTTCTTTTTTTTGGGAGGGAAGTCTCAGTTACTATTTAGTTATCCCTGCTCAGAGAGATTTCGTCTGCGACGGGGTTCAAACTTTCACGACGATGTGCATGTTGGAACCACCATCTTGATTCACTCCATCTAAGAAACATCTAAATATATATATACATGCATAATAAAACGTAACGACGTAAATATCGTGTTATACATCTTGGTATATTATAGGTATAATTATATATTGGGTATATATAATATTATATTATGGGTATAATATAGGTCAAAGGCAAACAAACAAAATAAAAAATTGTTTTTATTTAATAAAATAAAAGCAGGCTACGGGGATTCTTACGAAGTCGAACTTTCAGTGGTCGATACGACCGCTGACAAGATTCTAAAAATTGAAAAAAAAACTTAAAATTAAGCTGAAATCGTAATCTTACGCATAAAATATTATGATATATTATTCCAATAAATGATGACGGTGATTAAAGTTCCATAAAATTGTTTATTATGTCTTAAGAGTTTATACATGACATGTATGGACTATTTTCATATAATTCATGTTCTTGTTAAAAATGTAGAACAACTTTTTTTAAACTGAGTAAAGTAAAATGTATTGTTTGTTAATATTAACTTCTTTTAATTTAACAACCTTGCATTCGCTTAACTTGTTACTTGAATCAATTATTTTCATTTATTCGCCCACCTTTGTCTATTGTAAAATGTACTTAGAGCACCAGACGGAGGTTAAATTAGTACGAGGAGGTGGGTGATGCAGGATAAAACGAAATGGTAAAAATATCGTATTACACGTCTTGGTCTATTATAATGTAGGTATAATATAGGTCAAAGGCAAAAATATCATTTATTTAATTGAACAATAACAGGCAACCGGGATGCTTACGGGGTCAAACTTCCAGTGATTGACATTCTGCTGCAACTCGTCCGGCAAGTCTTCTTGGTTTTCGACTGGCTGCGTGTTCGATTTCAACAACACCGGCACCAGGTACGAGGCCGTCTTGCACCAGTTTCCGCTGCATGTGACCGACAGGAGTTCTTTGGGGTAGTGGTTTTGGGTTAGCCGGTGAATCGTTGTCCTTTGCGTGCAGTTGCAAACTTCGGACGCCGCCACTGACACGCTATCGACGTACCGCGAATCACCGCTATTGCTGCTGCTGCGGCGCTGCTGCCATTCATCCCGCTTTTGTTGCTGCAGCTGGCGGTGGTGGTGCCGTTTCTGCTGCTCGTCCCTGTGCCGCCACAGCTGCTGCTGCTGCTGCTCGTCTCGGTGACGCCACAACTGCTGCTGCTGTTGCTGCTCGTCTCGCTGCCGCTGCTGGTCGTCCTGCTGCTGAATCACATTGACGGTTGCGTGGTGGTCGGCGGCGGAGAACCGTTCGAACGACTCGTCGTTCGGCATCGGGTCGTATACCAATTCCCATCTCACTTTTTTTGCCATCGACAGACATGAGACTGACACGCATGACACCAACGCCTGGCAAAAAACATCATTGCATTAATATTGTGATAGGGGGAGGGGGTAAAGATTACATAATTCAGAGCTAGGGGAGGACACGAATAAGAAAGCTCACCACCTGAGAGTCATCTACCATATGGTTGAAATGGAAATTACTTAATAACCTAACCGAAAATAAAATGAAAGAACAGCTGGTAGTATGAAAAAATGGGGAATAAAAAAGGACGGAGTATAAAAGCAAACGTGGTGAGGAATAAGATGCAGATAAATTTAAAAAGAAAAATTTTATGACGACAGCCCGTATTTCAGATATAGCGATAACAAATCGCTGCAAATTGGGAAGCGAAAGGAATGGTATAAATCTGAAGATCGTCGAGAAAAAAAGAAAATCGGATAGTGATCACGGTGGAATAGATGCGTTTGTGACTGGCAGTGGTAGATTTAGTGAATATTTTGTCCATTCGCATTCACATAATAATAATATATTATAATAATAGTTATAACAATGTCAACAAATTTGCAAAATTTTAGAGATTAAGTAGATTTTGGCGTATGAAAAATAAAGAACATTATTATTGTCTTATACCATAATGATAAATAGAGATTTCAGTAAGTACCAAACTTAATTTAAATGAGGTAGAATTTATTTTATAATAATTATTTAATAAACTAATTATTGCATGTCGTAAATTAAAAATAATACAATTTACCGGATCATCAAACATGATGCTTTACAGAAACTACAATAATATTCGATTTTTAAAATTAAAATATCAATGAAAAAAGTTATTAATTCTCGTTTTTGTATTACAGTAATTATTTTAGTGTTAATATTATTTTGATTATAAATTATTCTTATCAAACGCATTAAGCAATATAACAATATTGAACGTACTTATATGATATTATAATATTATAAATATTGTACGAATGTACAAATTGTGTTCCTAAATAGAAAATGTCTTTAATGGGTATAAATATAAGTCTGATTTTAAATTGTTTTCAACCTTTTATAAATCATAAGATACATGGAACTATTATAAATGATTTAAGGAATATCTCACCGTATTGAATTTAATGCATGCCTGACGACAGACGAGTATTCGGTAGTATTATCGAAAATACGATCATTATATCGTGATGGGTCTTATTAGGACGTTACCACCCACAGGCATCTACCGTCTTATATTATACAATCCTACACATTATATTTATATAACGCTCTACTAGTCTTCAGAGTTAGACGGCCGAAAATTTCATTGAAAAAACGAAAAATAAATAACCTTATTTATACGTTCGCTTGTTGTTATCAACTTTTGATGTGAATGATGTGATATAGCAAAACTATAAAAAAAAAATGGTGTTAAAATATAAAATTAATTAAAACTCCCCAAAAATATATTTAGCTGATTTCTCTTAGTAACTAACAAAATCTCTAGGTACCTTATTGACTTTTATATTTTATATATTTCCCGTCCATGGCTTGATTACACAAATAATTGAACAGATTTTCAATAAAATGTTGAAATTAGAAATAAACTAAGACATCAAATGAGCGGGATGTGTAGTACTTTGTTTTAGATAGATACTTAGTTATACCTACCCTTTAAATAAAAAATAGAAAATTAATGGTTGAACATTTATATTTATTACGGATATTTGTTTGTTTCAAGCTATTGCGTACGTTTAATTGTAAAAAATAAAGTTTGTTTATTAGGGAACGAGGAACTTTTTGGAAAAATGTTCGCTATTGCATAATGTAAGGTCTATTTTCTACGTTTATTCAAAACATAATTTATTGATATTATAGAGTAGTGGTGACCAAGTATGGCTCGCGATCATTTATTACTCGGCCCGTCAAAGTAATTAAAATTAAAAAAAATATGTATTCTAAAAATGTAACATTTGTAAAACATTTCCTATGTTTTATCATATTACGTATATTTTTACTTAATATTTATATTTAATTTTATAACAAGCAATATATAGTAAATAATTACATTTATTAATATACCTATATTAAGATGTGCTTAAAATAAAATATAACATTCAATTCAAAGAAAAAGTTTAAACTCTTGGCCTGCCGAGAATTTTTTAATTTTTTTATGACCCTAGTTAAAAAAGGTTGGTCACCGCTGTAATAGAGTATAGACAATAGTTAATCAGAAAGTATAATTATTTGCCGGTAAAAATTCTGGTTTTCGTATCATAGAAATTTTCTTTTTTTCGTTTGTTAATTATTTGCATAAGGTAGTTTCAATGTTAAATTAAATCCAGGATTACTTAATTATATTTATCAAAATTATAAATATATAAATAAATATATATAAATGTATATATAAATATATAAATTATAAATTGTTTATTAAATATTCAAAATGTTAAATACATATTTTGAATATATCATTAATACAGAGCTTGGAGTATAGAACAGTATACACTATACAGTCTATGCCATTATATCAAATATATTTTTAAATTCATGAAATTCATACAATATTTTGTTCGCTATAAAAAATAAATGCATACTCGTATTAGTCGTATTTAGATTTCGTTTTTAAATTATTGTTTAAAAATTACTACATTTTGGAAATTTAAGATCACTTTTAAATTTAACAAACGGAACTTATTTATATTGTAACGATTTGCTCGAGGTTAATTTTTGTTATTTAGTAATTGTTGAAATTTAGTTTTGAATGAGAAGAAATTTAAAAAATCAATCTACATAAATTTACCTAAAAAAATTTAAGTACTTACGTATAATGTCCAAATCGAAATACTGCCCAAGACAACATGCATCGTTCGAATGAAATGAATGAACTGAAGTCTTGCGAACTATACCTCCACTATAAATAGAACAGTATTACATTTAACAATATATAACAATAGAACTACCCTCGACTTATCCTAATGGACCACGTAACAAGATAGGTGTTTCGCAACTATTATTTTGTCGCACGATGACGTCATTTATCTGTATATGAAAAACATTATTATATACTTTTTTCCCCCTCTGGCTAGGATATTTTGAGGTTTACAATCAAAAAGCTGAACTCGAATTCCGAATATTTTCTTCAAGTGCAAGCCATTAGCGAATTCGGAAGAAAAAGATTCGCTGGTCAAAAGGCTTCAACAACCCTGAAAACCAAAGGTGAATGAAAACGTAATATATGTACCTATTTAACCATATTATACACTTAAATAAAATGTGTTTGTATAATATTATGAATATTTCTTTATTGTCCAATACTTTATTCAATTTTTATACTATACTCTTTATATTATTAGCTTTGATATTAAACCATAATTTATTATATGCTAGAACTCGTAACTAAAATTTGTTTTAGAGTACTGACAATTAATATACACATTTGATGTAATAACATTAAATTGATGATTATTAAAATATTAAGATGACATTAAACAAATATTTTTTCTCGTTGAATTCACTTGTAACTTACGTTATTACTAATTAATACATACTTAGGGGCTTACAAAGCATAAATATTACTCAGTTTCATTAAAACCAATTACCTTTAGTATACTAACTATCTTCTAAACAATATTTTTAATAATTTCTATATTATTTTTTTCATTCAAGTTTAACAATAAGAATGCTGTTTATTTTAATAACAGCTACTTGAACTTTATTGTGTACCTACATTTTAGTAATGGTTTAAGTGTGCGTAACTATTGATAAAATCATTTATTTAAGAATATTCATCAATGACTTAAAACAAAAATGCATTTTATTATTAGATCTTAGATATTTTCCTGCTAAAATTTCAAAAAAATATATCATTTTTTATATGCTTGTAATAATTTGTCGAATTCCAACTAAAAATTAGGAACTAATAGTTTTATACAACATTATATTATTTATTTCTCAATTCTCAATGAATATTTTAAATTTATATCAAGTTCTTAATACACATAATAGGAAGTTGGGCTTTAATTAAACTAAATAATTATTATATATTATATACATATAAAGTATAATAAAATTAAAAAATGATATAATTAAAGAATAAAAACAAACATTTTTTGATTTATTGTTTCAGGAAAAAAATTATTAAATCCTAAACAAATCACAGGACTTAAAATTGTGGTTATTGGAAATCCTGACAAACGCAATTTAATTAATGCTAGATTATCTTGGAGACCAGTTACTTTGGCATTAAAAAAATTCCACTACACATTGTCGTGGTCTTCAAAAGATTGCAATGACGAGAGTAAACCGTTAAGAGTAAGAACTCCGGTAAGTAATTTATTTTTTTAAGTTAGACACTACTGATATTAATTATTAATATAAATATATAGCCAATATAGGTATATTAATTATCATCAAATATATATCTTTTGTATAATACATTTACTTTATCTTTAGAATTATAATTATCTAAAGTATTGTTAGTATAAAAAATTACAAATAAGACATATTTATATAAATGTGCAATATTGTATAATTACCATTAAATTAATTGTTACAGTAATAGAAAGTAGTAGAAATATATATTTTTATTCATGATTTCTTATTTTGAAATACAATAGTATAAAATGTTAATTGGTTATATTTATAATAATTCATTTTCGTGTAATATTGTTTTAGGTGCCATACTTTGATTTATTTTCATTAAAACCACAATGCGAATATGTAATAATAGTTTCAACTACATTCAATGGATCCAAATACGTGGGTTCATTTAATTTTACACCTACTGTATTGAAGCTTTAAAAATTGAAATACTTATATAAATGTTACTATATTTATACTTTCTAGAAAAATAAGAATATTGAAGTAGCTATATTCTTGCATGTGAAAACTCGTATAATTATATATTATATAACATTAATCATTAATAATGTTTTGAATCTTTAAGATTATATAATTAATACTTTTGGTGAAATTATAATTGAAAATTTTTAAGACTACCTATTATTATTATTATTATTACAGTAGGCCCCTACTGTTTAATTTATTATTTTATTTTTAACTACTATGATCAATACAAAGTATATACTATATAGGTACTAGTAGTAGTACATTGAACATTAATTTGTATTTAAATGAACGTTTAGGTTCCTACTACGAAGGTTTAACTATACTTGCGGGGCTGTAAATAGCTGATTTGATGTAATACCTACAGTTCTTAAGTACACGTCACTCTTTATTTAAAATTTCAATGTACAATGTATGATTTTGGCAGACACGATGTTTGTTTTTGTGATAATCACAAAATATAATAATAATTATAATTCAATCATATTTTATTTTATTCTACGGGAGACAATATTGACAATTGAAGATCGTACATCTAATTACCAGTTAAATACACTGTAAAGACAATAATCCCATCAACTTTTGTATTTTATTTTGTACTCAGTAAATTGTTTGTAACTATGTTCAACTATGTTTTTTTATAAGTTAATTTGTTTATTTTATTGTATTTGTATTTTTTACCTAGACATTTACGTGTACCTTGTATGTATAATGTATATTATATATAATTATTACTAATATCGTTGAGTATTTTTTACTCAATCGCAATATGTATTTTAAATTTGAATACAAATTATAAAACCGATTCACACTCGTTAAAAAAAATCCTTTGAAATATTATAATATTATTTTTTTTTTAAATTACTAAAACTATCATCATCACGTCGAAATGATATAATTTAATATTGTAGCAATGAATTAAAATTGTTTTCTTTTTAAATACTTTTTTTAAGGTAATTTTTCCCTAAGGAAAATATACATTATATATATTATAATAAATATTTGTTGTTTCAATTATTATACATTTGTATTCTTGGTGTACTACTGTATACTGTTCTATTCAAAGAAAATGTATTACATAAACAATAAAAAAAAAAGTATAATGTGAAAAATATGCAATTTAATTTATTTTTAAAAAGTATGAGTGTTATCATCAATAAAAACTTAAACAACTAGATAATTTTTGTTGCACAATTAGAATATAATATGTTAGTTGAATTGTTAAATGTTACATAGCTATTATTGTTTATTTCATAATTTGCGAAGATCGTTAATTCATGTTCATTTTCTTGTAAGAGGAAAATAATTAGGTATATAGTATTGTGCTAGTGAAACGAAATTAAAGCTAAAACTTTTGGAGCTTTTTAGTAGCAGAAATGTGTTATCAAAAACAAAGATTACGTTTTTGTAAAAACAACTGCATAAAAGATCAATACTTTTTTTTACTTTGATCATTGTTTAGAAAACTCTCCAAATAAAACTTCTACAATTAACATGTACCGAAATTTTACTCATTTTCTAATTTGCTCTAAATGTAAACTAAAAAAAATAACATAATAACTTAAACACCACATTAGTCATAGTTGATTGCTTTAGTATTTAAATATATCATATTATTAAATTTATATGTCACTGAATCAAATACTTTAATACTCCTATACATGCTGTAACCTAGTAATAAAAAAGTGAAAATAAAACAAGTTTCATGTTGTAGTTGGATATTTATCTACTAGAGAGCAATTACATACTATGCAAAATAATATTGATATTATTATTTTCGTTTTATTCCGTAAGAAACCTTTGAATGGTTCAAGCACTTTAAGCTATACGCTTGTTTACATAATACTATGGATCACAATAATAATTAAACTCTGATCTTTTTTACAATGTTCTTAATATTTATATGATAATTATTAATAATTGCCTACGTAGATGGTAGATATTCCGTGAAAATTGATAGTTATTATAAATATTAAATAAAATATTATAGTAATTAATATGTATATACTATCACAACGTAGGTAGGTATTCATTAAAATAACAACTCACAGTATACCTCTTAATTTGGTAACGGCTAATTTAAATTTGAGTGCAGTGATATATTATTATTATAGATGAAAAACGGTTCTAAGCGTAGATGCATTGTCATAAGTTTCTAAAGATATTTTATATATTTTTCTATTTATAATTCTAGTACAATAGATTACAGTGATTACACTACCTAATATATTAAAATATTATTATTTATAATTATTTATAATAATAATAATATATATGTAAGTACCATATTTTATACTTATTTTGAGGGTCGCGAGTCGCGACACTTAAAAGGTTGAGAAACTACGGTGTATTGTTTTAAATGTACAATCATTTTTTTTTTTAACTACAACAAAATGACAAAATACTTTTAATTTGTTATTTTACGTGTGAATATTCAATGTCAGCGAATTTTTAACTTTAATCATTCATCAAAAATATACGAGGCTGCATGCTAAGTTTTTTTTAATTCCAGCAAAAACAAAATCGTGTGGATTTTCTTGATATATTATCAAATCAAATCAAAATAGGTATGAACTTTTAATTGTAAAATAATTTTTAAATCTCCGTGATAATTTTGTCAACATTTGAACACGCGCTAATAAAAAAATTATGACAATATATTTTTTTTTAATTTCTGTAAGAGTAAGTTATGACGAATATTGTATTAAATTGTAAAGCTATTTTAGTATTTTATTTACAAAAAAAATAATAATAATCATATATAACAAAGCGAAGAATAACTAAATAAAATGTCTAAAATTGAAAATGTATTTTTACAAAAAGATACAAACTTTTTTTAAAGTCATTTCTCATGTAGAAAATGATAGTATAAATATTTGGTAAAAATTTAAAGGTCTCTACTATTATACATTTTTGAACCACAATATCACAACGATTCAATTAGTTCTGATTATTTTATAAAGTATTTTAAATTTCTTTAGTCATATTATAACTAACTTTTGACCTCTCCCCCAAAGTACCAAGTAGATCCAATTTCCTACCAGACACCACATTTAAAGTTGAAGATTTATGAACAATATGAAAAAAAATACACTCATATTATGTAATATACACTATATTACTCCGCTCAAAATCTAAAATCATTAACATTTCATAAATAATATAATATTAATAAATAGTATACCTTATAATTGTATAGTTGTATATAATGGTCATGGAATAGTCATGAATTCATGATACATGTCAGTATTTTAATATTATTTTAAATATCAAGTTCACGTATATGGTATGTATAATATGTTATTAGACTGTAGATAAATTTACAAAACCCTATGTATTAGATTTACCTAAAGGTTGTGGTTTTTATGACATACGATTACAAATACAGCTTCATGGGTTCCTCTAGAATTTGTATGAATTTAACATTATTTTATTATTTTTTTTATTAAGAAAATCAAATTAAAATACAATTTACAATACAATACATTTTAATTAATTTACCCCAATAAGCATAGCTTGTGGTGGAGAAAATGAGTTACTTGTTTACAACTTAAAATCGATATATAAAAGAGAACAAAATAGATAAAATAAGATAAAGTAAAAGAAAAAAAATAAGATATAACTTTAATTATTACATGATTAATTTTCTATAAGTTAAGTAATGACTAAAAGGCTACAAATTAAGATTTTCAATTGAATAGTTAATTATAATTTTTTATTAGTCTTTAAATAACCTAGTTTTCTTCCAATGTTATGAAAAATATTTTTTTTAGATATAAAAATTATATACTATTTGTTATTTACTATTTGGATTCTTATCTAAATCAGGTATACCTGCAGCGTTATGATAGATACGTTAACCTCGACAATTCATATAATTTTATTATTTTAAACCGTCAATGTTTTTAATTTTAATTTTCTTGTAAGTATGTTTATGTTATACGTATTTATTATGTAAGTTGCATAAACTTTATACAATTTAATAACAACCAAATGATCGCGCTATAAGATCGATTTATTTACGTTTAGAAAAATAGTGCGTTGTAGGTGTGTATGAAATACATGGGATTAAAAATGTTTTGTATTAGTTTAATTTAATTCCTCAATAACTAGGGTATATAGTTTTTAGATGGTATTTTATTATAACCGACGATAAAAACTAATAACTCTACGGTAACCAAATTCGAATTCATACTATGGGTATATCGTGTAAATGTGTAATATTTTATGTGGATATTTTTATATTTATTCATTGTAAAATATGTTCTTTTAAATTAAAGAAAATATAATGTGGAGTTATAAATTATAAACAATTTTAAACCGATCGAGAGAGATAGAATATTAACTAAACAGAGTTGTTTATCTTCGATAATCATGCCACTGTATATATTATTATATATGTTTATATTATAACTATTACCTATGGTCCACATTCATGAATAAAAAATGTATGTTATGAATGTTTCTATAATCACGATGAACTAAAAAGAATTCACTTTTCCTTAGAATATTTTAGTGCTTTAAAATAAAATGTAGGTAGTTATAATATTGTAATATTTCTTTTAGTAATCAATTTTAGACACAACGTTTAGTTAATGAATAAAAAAAAAACGGAAACAATTAAAGGAAAATCACTCGATATTTATATAGAAACGCTTATACATTGTTTCTATTCGTAGATGGTACACACTTAATGAGTCTAAAATGAAATACCTAAATAATTTGTGTTATAATCGGCTAAAATATGTTTTGATTTGCCTACTTAAATTATAATCGTATACTATGAGAATACGACAAACATATCTAAACATCATTGTTTACATCTGTTGGCTGCTTTTAAAACATATTTATAATAAAAAAAATAAATATTCTTCGAAGAATCGTAATTCGATAGCACTATATATATATATTATAAAATATATGATAACATTTCTATAGTTGTCATTTGTTTTTGGGCGTGTCTAGAACTTTGGCTGCATACTAGTTGCATCCCTAAGATACATAGG
This sequence comes from Rhopalosiphum padi, assembly GCF_020882245.1. NCBI lineage: Eukaryota > Metazoa > Arthropoda > Insecta > Hemiptera > Aphididae > Rhopalosiphum > Rhopalosiphum padi. Next base: position 27,344,985 of record NC_083597.1, on the reverse strand, counting down.
AAAAAAGGTCTAATCGGAATTGCGGTACGATTAATTTTTGTCCACGTCTGCATATCCTATATATTATTATCGTTCCCCATTCTATAATAACTACAGTCAGCAGTCATAATACTATAGGTTTATAACATTATATCGAGATAATATTCCATCTCAACTGATAACTTGTTGACTGTTTAATAACGCCAGTACAACGTAGATACCAAAATGCCAAGAACATCTTAGTCGTCGCTTTTCTACCACCGAGAACGTTTCACCGCTTACAGATCTCAGTTCTAATTTGTATTGTGTTTTACTTTTTTTCTAACGGCTAATGAAATGAAAACAAAATGTATAGAGCGAAAAATCGTAGTTTATATGTAATCGATGGACATATAAATTTCGTTTCCAGAAATGTTAAAAAAAATAAAATTGGTAATATGAAATTGTATATTTAAACAATGTTTGATTAATAAAATTTGGGCCGAAATTCGCATATGCGCTAAAAAAAACCTGGGCTGCAATTCGAAAGAAATTTTTACCACGGAACGCAACTAGTTGCCACCCAGAACTATAAATATCGTGGAACACCACCAAGTCAAAAAATTAATTTTGAAATTATTTTGGCCTGTGGGTAATTTAAAGAAAACGCGATTTTACCGATTTCAGTTTGCTTGCAACAGTTATTTTTAAATTTGTAGGTCCATTTTTTTTTACTAAAATCGTTTTTACCTATAACCGTATAGGACTTACTCATGTCAAATTTACATCGCTTTTAGTTAGCAACTATAGTTATATTTATTTTTGTTAAAATAACTACTAGTATATTAATAAATAATTTACAAAAGACCTGATTTATCAATATCTAGTTGATCAATTTAATATCAAAATTAATTTTAATTAATTTAATTTTTGTTCCTAACCTATCCATTCTAGTATACCATATACACACACATATATATTTAATATTTTTATTATCTATAATCCTAATTTTATTCTTATAAGGTGCATAAAACCAGATTATTGGAAGAATTGGATAAATTTTAAGCATTATTTAGCAATCATGTGTAAAATACTAAACCAAAATAATCCTTTTGAATTTTAAATTAAAACTGTGTAAGAATATTTTCTACAAGTTTTATTATATCTACCATAGTGCCATGTACTTATCTTTTATTTTATTAACTATTTTATTCTAAATATTAATTTATTACTAACTTACTAATATTATTGTATCCTTTAAATGACTAATAGATATATAAATATAGTTATTATTACGATAATGCTATGCGAATTTTTTTATTGATACCTAAATAATCCTGATAACCTTTATTATAATAAAAATAAATGTCTTATTTTTTTTTATAAAAATACGGCTGTGATTTTTAGTGATGCATTTTAGATTAATAACAACACCTCATAAACGACAAGCAGTTAAATTTTAATAAACAAATAAGGAGTACTGTGAAACACATTAAGCAACTGTAGTAATTAATTAAACTGATCTTATTAAAAAAATATTTTAATCTAGTTGTTGTTAACATGTAATTTAGTTTAAATACAATTTTAGTAAAAAAGAAAGAGGATAAATTACTCGGAACATTCTTGCATCCTTAGTAGAATCATTGAGAAAGTAGGACATAATTGTAGTAGTTTGGCCACTTCCCTTAAAATACGTCTAGGCAACTTAAATGAAAAAATATTTATATTTAATATAATATATATGGTATTGATGTATTACGATAAATTAATAGTTTTGTAGTTTTTATACTTTTTTAATATTTATAATAAATATAAAATATATATTTATTGGTTGCTTAACTATACAAAATTAACTTTGTCATCAACATGATAATAATACAAAATTCAATATTTTTTTATTACTTGGTTAGTATCGAGTCCAGGTATAGCCGTACTTTTAAAAAGTTCTTTATTTTTCTTTTTTATTTATTATTAAAAATGGCAAGAATTATTTAGAAAGCATAGATCTGATATTACAATGTATTGTTGTATGACTCCTTTTATACAGATATTAGTTAATTAAATAATAAAATAAAATATTTTTTAAGATATTTAATATTATAAAGAATGCAAAAAAGAGTCCATCCACTAAAAAATAGGGTACTAAATTAATTAATATAAATAAAATTAAGTTTGTTTTCTCAAAAATAAAATAAACTAAAAAATTATAAAATATTTAAATATAGTTCTTATTGAAACTGTTTTTACTTCATTATTTATATAGTTTCCATATTAACAAGTCATAACAGAAGCAAGACACTACACAGATCAATTTTTAAAATAATAATAATAATAATTTTTTAAGTACGAGCAAGTTCAAATGGGCTTATTAATGAGACTTATATGATATTATATGAATGAATTGTTTCCCTAGTATTACCTACCCAACGAAAATGTTTACATTTTATATTTATAGATTGAAAAATATTTTAAATCAAAATACTATTAAAATATTTTTGTTTAACTTTGTAAACACTAAACAGACAAGCGTATTGATAATATCTATTAATATTAATTTAAGAAATTAATCTGATATATCAATGTCGAGTGAACAATAATAAGTAAAATATATTATGTTGATTTAAATTTTATAAGTTGCAAAAAAAATCTTTTTAAGTAAAACATATTTATTGTATATAGGTATATAGTATTCAAGGTATTATTTACATTTCATGTAAACAATTTACAAGCTAATAAAAACATTGTTACTTTTGATTTTCGTAATATAATTTAAAAAACTGTTGAAACATAGCATGAGACAACCTTAGTATCTACTGACTTAATCATTATTAATTACATGCTATTTTAGATATAATATTAGGTAGATATTAATTCGTACCTATCTACTATGTACTATAGGAACTCACTTCGGAATACAAAATCCATAGTTTATGCTTATCTCATTAATGTCAGTTCAATTTGCATCTATGCAATTAAAATCAATGATAATATACTATAATTACCATAATTAACTACTAATGTGAATTTTTATGTCATCGAATATTGTATAGGTATAGACATTTTTCACGTCTAAATCAACTGTTTCTTAAAAATCGACATAGTATATTTCTTAGAATTTTAGAATTATTGATTAATCCCATTATTTTAAATAATAGTGTTATCGTATGACAATAATTAGATATCTAAAAATTAATTTCAATTAAAACATTTATGTTATTGTCGTCTTGATGATAAAAAAATAGTATACATTGACGCTCAACTTAATATTATGAGGTTTAAATTATTAAACAGTATTTCCGGAAGTGATCAGCATACATTTCCATAATTCATAAAAATATGAAATGATTAATATAACTATAAAAATATTATTATAATTTTACAATAATAATATTAATAAATTATCGAACCTTCGTCGTGGTTACCACCAACATCAATTATTATATTATTATATTTATTATTCCGTAACAAACTCGAATTGATGAGACTACTTGTCTACATCTCTGTGGTGACCTCTTGTCCACTATACTATGTTCGTATATATCACATTATATTATTCGGGGACTGCCTTCACATAATAAAACTTCTCGTGTATACACACACACACACACACACATGTGTTTAAAACGTTCCTGAGCTTTCTCCGAGTCACACACATATGCTGTCACGTTGACTGTAGTTCTTCTTTGAGCCTAAATCAGCGCAGCTTATCGTCAAACATCTGTACTTAAACGTATATAATATTACGAAATTCGATATTATTTTATTTGTACCACGAATCCCAGTAGTAATATAGGGATGCAGCGTGCATTACTGGCAACTGGCAAGTAATAATAATATACTAAATAATAGCAAGATATTAATACTAATGGACATTTAACCTAACCTGTTGGCTGACTACGATATCAATGAGCTGGAATAAACTTTAAATAAAAAAAAAAAAATATCACAGCCGTCCCCGTGTTCTAAACGAGTATTCCAATTAATGATCAACGCAGAACCAGTTTTTTTTTTAAAGAGGCCTCCCGAAAAAATAACATACACATACACACCAATAATATTCATAGACAAATACCATTAATTTCATCCTGTTCGTTTCCAGTTCTTATTTTAAGGCACCGCGAAAACTAGGTCAACGTGTATCTATACATTTTCAGAAGTGTTGTTGAAAAATTATGACATATTACAATCTGTGCGACTGAAAACTTTGATCGCTTACCTACACGAAATGTCGACATTTTTATGTGGACATAGTGATAAATATTTGTTTTTATCGACCCGACGTTATTATTTACTATTATTGTACGCATTTGAATACCGGATATCGGGAGATAACTGATAAAAAAATATGTACCACCAAAGCGACACGTTCCGCGTTGTTGAACCAGTTTATTCACGAATTATACAATTTAATAAGTGCATTTTATTCATCGCTGTATAATATTATTATGGCGTGTTTTAAAGTGGTAAAAGTTTTATTCTGTATTATTGTCGGTTTTAGCCACTCGACGTTGTGTTATAAGCTGTCGAAAAATGACGAGATGAAGTGTCCAGAAGTCAGGGCCAGGAGCAATTGTGATCTAGACGCAGTGAGAACTATATAATATATGATAAATGATAGTATTCCCATTCATCACTAATAAATATACAATATTATAATATAAAATAAAATGTATCAAAGTACAGTAAAGTATTATCCGATGATAGTAATATTCGTTGAACATTTAACATTAAATAATATAGTAAATCTGTCTTATAGTGCCTATTTATTAAAAAAAATAAAAAAACATTGTTTCATAATATATTTTTTTTACTGTAAATTACACAATATATGTGCGTATTTAGAATAATATATTATTATGTGCAAGATTTTATTCGATATTAACTTTTAATTAGGTTTAAGATTATTATACTAGTGACATAGTGAAGAGGACTTTAAAATATTTTATTTTATTAAAACTATAGACTGTTGTTACGGTATAAAAAACAAATAAAAAAAGGTAAGCAAGTAGGTATCGCTCTGTACATTAGGCGTCGAATGGGTCATTATTACATTTGAATTGAATGATGTTGTATGAAAAACGATTCTAAGTGGAGTTGTGTTCTGTTAAGACTAGTGTCAGCCTATACACTAGTATATTTTATAATATGTTTTTTATATAGCTATTAATATAGGATATATATTTGATATACTATTAAATAGGTATTTATATTACTTTTAGTATTACTGTAGGTTGATATAATATTTTCCGAAAATATTGCATTTATTATATTATTGATATTTAATATTACCATAAACATAATATGTATTTAAAAACATCATATCCAGCTTAAATAACTCAAAATGTAATAAGTAATAACATATTTTTTGTAAATACCGTTAAAAAGTAAAAATAAATTCATAATATGAATAGATAATATCTTAAAATAAATCGAAAATTTCATAGCGCATAATAATATAATATACACCAAAGCTGTAAGTTCCCGTGAATAATATTTTTTATTTATGACAAAATAATTAACATCGTTAATTATTATAAAAATAAGAAATTTTATTTAAAATTAAATTTCTTCAACTGCATATAAAAAATAATTTTTAGCTTCAGTATAATAAAATACTTATGAGGAATATTATATTAAGCTTTCAAAGTTTTAAACCTTAGCTATAAAAATTAAAGATTTCATAAATTCTTTACTACAAAATACTCGTTAATTGTAATTTTGTAATTAATAAATTTTGTAAAAATTTGAACTTCAAATATTTATGTATAAAAAAAAAATTGTGTTTTGTATTTTTAATAATATAATTTATGTGAGATCTAATATTAAATGCTTAAAAATTTTTAACCATCAAACATTTTTTTAATTGAAATTTATAGAAAAAAAATCAATGAATACTCATGCCAATAGCTTACTTCATATTTAAAAAATTATACCATATATGTATATAAAATAATGGAATAAACATTTAGTTAAATATTCAAATATTTAGGATTATTTTTTTTTAAATAACAAAATAAAACAAAAATCATTAGGAAAGAAATAGGAAAGAAATAGTACTTATAAGGGTGAAATCTATTGTCATAAAAATTTCAAACTCAAATGGTCATTTAAATTAATTTGACTTGCCAATAGAACATTTTTCCAAATACAGGTTTAAAAATGTATAAAGAATTTTGTATTCATTTTTCAAATGTTAGATATAAATTATAAATAGAACATTTTTTTTATGAATTTCTAACTATAAAAAAATATTAAAATTCTTATAAAAAAAAATATATATAAAAATAAATGTTTGATAATTTTAAACTGAATTTAACAATTTATGAGGAGCTTTGTAGTACATTTATAAACATTTCTACCAAGCAAATAATTTTTAATCAACATTTATAAAAAAATTCGAAAATTATACCATATACATAATTAAAAATGATCATATAAAGAAATTGGTGACATTTTAAAGTTTCTACGATTATTCATTTTTGAATAATTACAATACAATAAAGAAATAAACATGTGAAAATTCTTGTTTGTTTTTACTTAATTTTTTGTTTATTTTTCTAAATTATCTATAAAAAAAAGTACTAGGCATTTTTAATTTTGAACTCTTTAAGGTAGAAACAAGATTTAATTTTTTACTAAAATTAACCTCAGTGTTGAACATTAAAGCATTTTATCGACTACATATAAAACTTATACTAAGTAGTATAATTACTTAAATTACACATACACAAAAACACACACACACATCAATGTATATCAATGTACTCATCGTTCTGCTTATAATCAAAAAAACTTTTTTTAAATTGTTTTATTTAATGTAATATTAACGAAAATGATAAAATGTTAACTATTATGTATATAAAATACAATAATGAACTTATTAATTAAATATTAATAATAATAATAATATGGGTAAATTATACATATAAAAATAGAACAGTTGGGAAAAGTTTTTAAAAAATATAGACACGCAATTTTTACAATATACCTAACATATTTATTATGCTCTCTACTTATTTTAAAACTATTATTATATGCGAAAGTTAAAACCACAAACATAATTCTTCCATTTTATATTCTCAGAACTCAATATAAATATAGAATTAAAAATGCATACTACCAAACTACTATAATACAAAAAATTAAAAAGTATTATTTTGTAATGACTTATTTATATTAGTGCACAAAACTTTAATAGTTTTTGAAGCTATAAGTGTTTATTGTTAAAATAATCACTGTGTATATCTGTATGATTTTTATTGGGTATATCGTTTATCTATAATAATTATACAATAAGAGAAATGAGGCTAATAAATAATAAAATGATACCATAAATATAAATATTAAATAATAGATGATAGTGTTATCAGTCAAGACCAGATTATTATGCAAAGCGTATTATTTTTGGATGTTCTAGAACAATGCATTCTAAGTACAAAATTTTGTAGTTTGTAAATACATCGCAATCGCATATATTTCCAGTATTCCTATACAGTGCATTTATTGTGCGTGCCTATAATTTTGGTATTTATTTTATGTTTTATTGTTAGTTTATCTAAGATAAAGAAGGGTCAAAATGCCGAAAGTTAAAACGTAAGTTTCTCTAACAATTACGCATTTTCGTGCCTATAAAAAGAATTTCGATCATTTTATTAAGGTCATTATTGTGTTGAAAAGAAATTTCACAGGGTATTTAAATACGGACTTTAGTTATCAGTCAACAGTTATCAATTTATTATAATTTTAAAGTATTATAAGTATAGTAAGGAAACCAAATTAGATAATAATATGGTATAATGTATAGGTATTAAATAAGTTTCCGCACATGTGGTTTGTGTTATATTAAAAAATCGTATTAGAAAATTATTTAAAACAAATGTACGATATAATATTATGTAAGTGAATTCAAAATATATATCACATTTGATGAACGTTTGTGTTAAACGTTTTTTTGTGTGTGTGTGTACCAGTTTAATACGTAATTCGATATTCAAATGTTCATACAGCTGTTACTGATTATATGGCGGTGCACTGTGCAGTCAAATGTTATCGTCGTATACATATAGTACACACTACACATGGGTCGAAATGGGACTGTGGGAAATTATTCCACTGACCACTACATATTTTAATATACATACATCTTTCAACCCTCTTCTTATTTTTTCCTCAATCCGCTCTAACAAATTGTGGTTTTAAATAATAATAATAAATATGCATGCAAGTTATTTATAGGTGTATAGTTTTCATATGAACTGCAATATTCTTAATTCAACATTGATTGAAAAACCATTTAGAGATACCTAAGTGAGAAATTTCGAAATAATTGTAGTACCCCCCCCTCATTCCTACCACATAGGTACACACACATCGACATCATACACTCATAGGCGTAACTAAATATTTCAATCTTGGAAGAGTAGGAAGCTTAAATTTCACTTAAAATAATGTCTTATTCAATGATCTTATTATTTTACGCAAATGCTTACACTCTTATATATACTTCGCCAATTTGGTTACCGCATATGGAAAAAAGTACATGTACCATGCTACCATTACCTAAATAATTAGTGTTTGAAATGTTTCGTGAACTATTTCTATGTTTTAATAAGATTTTGTTTTTTTAAATAAGCTTTATTTTTTCGTACATTTGTTACAACTTTACAGGTAGAGCTAAAATATGCACTTACCTTTTTGTAAAAAACTTTAATTGATAAATATTAATAAAATAAAAAGCATTTAAAATAAGATTATATAATTATCTAATTTAGATATATTTAGTACTAGATATTCTCAAATAAAAAAAATATTTTATCTAAATGAAACTAACTTACATTTTAATTAGATAATAGTCAATTATATTGATCGATTACTGAATTTAATTGATTTCAATTAATTTTGTACGCGGCGTAATTGTGTAGATACACGCGGCAATGTGCATTGTGTAAGTGCCTTCAAAATTCAAATTATATAATAATATTTTTTTTAATAATTAATATTGTTTAAAAAAAAAAAAATAAGCATAAAAGCCCAAAAATAAAGAAATATGCCTCAAAAAACAAAAAGGAATCTAAATATTACAAATTTGGATTTGTTGTAATATGAAATAAATTTGTATTTAGTCGGTCTTTTTTGTGATATAGTGCAAAACAAACATGCGAATGCGAGAAGTCTTCTACCCCAAAGTCACGCGTGATTGTTTACATTAATATTATAAAAGTATTTAAAATTGTTTTACATGTACAAAAAATATACAAAAATGTTTAAATAGTACAATATTATGCATAGGTAAATACAGAGTAATAAATTACATTACAGTAACACACTATATACTATTATAAACTTAAATATGCCGAAAACAACACTCAATGCATTATTATCATCAATATTTGTGATAAAAAATTCAAAGTTGCACGTTTTTGTGAAATATCTCAGACCTAAAATGACTTAAACACTACCTTTAAAAGGCATACATACATGCGTAGTTATCTATGATACGATCATTATTATTGTACATCTATATATGTACAAGTATTATAGGTGGTCTAAAATAATCAGAAAATAAACACCGGTACATCGATATACCGCATATTGGCATATTATGTCAAAATATGCATGATAAATTAATAATAATATACCTGTAATAAGTGAAACGAAATACGATTTTCAGATTAAAGGCGCGTGGAACGTGATAGAGTACTACGCAAGTTCGGAAGAGGTGGAGATCTATAGATGCATGAGATCGACATTCAATCTATCGCCGGACACGCCGGAGATTTCCATGGACTTTACGTACAGCTATGCGGACGACCCAGACAACGAGATGCTGACCGGCAACATCACGTGGAATATACCAAGCTTCGAACATCCCGGTCATTGGGTTCACATGGAAACACCATGTATGGCACATTGTGATATCACATAACATAATATATTATATGATATCATAATAGTTTGTTTTAAAATACGTGCGTCCGTCTATAACATATTATAGTGTTACATAATAATAGTATATACGTACACTACAGTTTTACCTATTCGTGAGTTGCATAACTTTGCAAAGTTAAAATTTAGTCGAAACTTTAAGTTATATTTTATTTAATTTATGTTACATAACAATAGACACCGAGAACCAATTATTAATTGTTTTTATCGATTCTAATCAAAAATGTCGTAGAAACAGCATAGCCAATAATTATAAGAATTAATTTGCATTAATTCATAATTATTTTTATTTTGGATGTAAGTTATACAGTTGTTACCCCAAATCAATTTTAATACGTATATCGCACATTTTCAAGGTTTTTTGAGTTCGTTCAAGGAATATAATATCAATCACTTCATGACAATTATCTAATTTTTGAAGCGTTTGAACTGAAAACCTTTTATTATTGTAAATGTATAATGACATAATGAAATTTCTTGATGAAATTTTTCAGGAACAAATTGATTCTACCTAATTTCCCACATTATAATATTTGATCAATTTTAAAACATTTTCTTATTCTTTAGTTCTGCATGTTCTATGTTCTGCGATTATCTACTCATATGTTCCAATAGGCTAGAGTTCAGCCACCACAAAAATCACCTAAAAACACCTAAGTAATTAAGCAACCTGCATTTTTCTTATATGCTTTCATATTAAAATTAAATTTGTGATATTGTAAAATTTTATCATATTCACCATAAATTGTTAATCACGTTTTAGCATAACAATATGTTATTTCAAATATCATAGGTGAAATCTCGTATTAGTATTTAATTATTAAAAATAAATAATACATTTTTGTGATGACTAAAGTTCACTTAGAACAATTGTTATCTTAATTGCGCTTCACTTGCAGTGCTTACACTCAATATAATGAACTTGAATAATAAACTATTAAACTGCTATACATATTTACGTCTAAGTATACTTTTGTTATGCTCAATCGCAGACGAATCAAGTTGAAAAAAATTAAATTAAACGCGACCATTTTGTGATTTTTTAGACGAAGGCGTTTACAACACGTTCGTGCTGGACTGTAAGGACACGTGGGCGGTGCTTTTGCACTGCGCCGAGAAACCGTCCAGCCCGCGGTACTTGTCTAGCATCCTGTTGTCCAGGGACAGGACGGTGCCGGTAAACGTGCGCAGTTACGTGCACGATAAATTGCCCAAGTACGGCGTCCAGCTCGAGTACACATTCCCTATGGTTCAGGACGATTGCAGTCCTGCCGTCATCCCGTTGTACTACGGTACGAAAACGGCCGGCGACAAGAAGACCGGGTCTGGGAGTAACATTTTCAAGCATCCTATGTTGCACAACGACCGAATCAATAAGCAGCAAATCGAAATCGATACCAATAACCAATAATTACTGATACTGTATACTGTTAACATATTAATATATCGATATATTTTAGTAAAATTAATTATACATAAAACGTGATCGATACACATAATTATTATGTCTAGACATTTGCATATTATTTATTTATATTCAAAAACTTGCGTTTTGTTGATATTTTTTTACAGTTAACCGCGTCGACACAATAACAATATTATAATTTACAGCGGTCGAAAACTTATACTTTTCAAACTCTTCGTTTCTCCGCGACGAGAATATTTTTTACGGCCTCAGTAGTATACTGCTGTATAATAGGTATAGTTGCATATTTTATTAATAATATGAGGTAGGTAGGTAGGTAGGTATATAGGTTAGGCTAACCTCAACGTGCAATTATACATTCTTTCAAATGCAAACACATTATTACTTTTAGTTTTCACTTACTAGCCCAAAAATTTGAATTATTTATGACGTGCGTCTTTTTATTGTAATGAAAATAATTAGACCGTTTGAAACATTACTTATATACATAAGTACAAACTATTTGAATATTAAAATTTAATATATAGATTTCGTTGGTTTGCGTTTAATAACAATGGACTCTTGTCACAGCAATACAAACAATATAATATTTTATTATGAATACAATCTCTACGAATAAAATAGTTGCTCGCGCTTTTCTTTTTGGCGACTGAGTATTTTGACTTACTTATAATATTGTATTGTTTGTAATGACATATAACACATAATAATATATTATTTATAACGATATAATATCATATAATGTTTGAAGTCGATAATATAATATGATAATATGATGAAATGACTTTTTTCGGCGTTTCCGATCGAAACATATACCGACACAATAATATTATATAAACTATAGAATAATGAGAAATCTGGTCGACGGTTTTATCGAAAAAACGACGGATGTACCTATACGATATTATTATAATGATAGTAATTATTTTACACCGAAGAGGCGAGGACCACGAACGCGCGCGGCGATCTCGTTTGTTTGATCTGTACACATTATATTTTATATATATAATACACACACACACACACACACAACGCTAATCAATGGCATGCTAATAACGTACGCGCAAAGTGAACTAAACCAGTGCGTATTATAAACTTATATACTTGTACCTACCTGTTTGTGTATATACAACACATATATATTACGTGTGGTCCCGACAAGCGTGCGCGCGCGTGTATGTGTGCGTATAATAATATCAATGGATCATTAATACTAGGTTTTTTATTTTTTTTTTTTACTTTCCATAACATTTTTTCGTACGCAAATGGCGTGTTGTTATACATACGCGCACACACCACACACGATAGAGGACGAAGAGGAGGAAGTAGTTATTCGGTTAGCCCCTGTCGGCGGTGGCTTCCTTTCGCTTCCGACACCACTGCGAGTGGCGGCTCGCGTACACACTCACTCACACGTATTATACGTGTATAAAATTCTATCCAGTTCCCATAAAACGGGGTTCCACTTACGACGATGACTTATGAGTGTGTGTGTGTGTGTGTGTGTGCTACAGAGAAATAAAAAGTACACAGAGGGGAGGCGATTAAGCCCGGAGCGCGTATAATGCGCGCGCGCGGGTATATACATTATATAGCTGTTGCTGCCGCTGCCGCTGCTGCTGCTGCTGCTGCTGCTGCAGGTACTTATGTACAACTACAAGTATATACACACACACACACACACACACACACACGCATACACACATATATACACACACATAGATATGCGAGAAGAAGATAATAAGTAGGTTACGGGGCCGACCTGCCCGTTGGAATGCAGACTGACCGCCCCTCCTGCCCAAGGTGCTTTCCCTCGCTCCCCGCACCCCCTCTCCGAACACCCGTCGCTCATCCGCCAAGCGACCCGCCGCGTAGACGGCCGACGGGGACACGTGGGAACCAGCCCGCGAGTCCATTGCCGAAATCGCATTAATCCTGCTTATTATCCCTTTCGTTTTGTCATTACACATCACATAACCTACACTCGCGCACACGACGCACTGACGTATGTATTATATTTATGCGTTATATCGCAGTGCCTGTGTACGTATAATGGCCCTGTAGCCGACGACTCCCTCCTCCACAATCTTACACGACATCTTCCGTCATTGATCCGATGCAGAAAAATAAAAATTATATATATATTAGTTCCTTTGAAGTTTATAACAGTGTAGTTATATACTCAATGGTCATTTAACGTAGTGATAAGACACTTGTATAACGATGACAGACGTAACGTTTTGCGGGGTACCTCGCTGCTGTATCGGTCCACTCCACTCCTCTAAATTTTAAATACATCGAAGAACTCCGATTAATATTGTATTTTGGAATAAGGAACTAAAAATAAACGTTAATATTAAAAAAATTTAAATTAAAAAAATGCGATGATAAAGAATAGAAAAATATTATTATTTTTTTTTTTTTTTAGAAAAATGTTGTTTTAACGATTTAAAATCATGTGAAAATGATCGCCCGACTTAAGTACGTATGATAAATAAACGTGCCCATCCCGCGACTACAGTGAACTGTCTACAAAATCAAAGATTATAATAAAAGAAAACTAAACTTGTGAAAAAGTATATAATCGACGAGAAAGACATATACGATGGCGACCACTCGATATATAAAATTGTATTATATTTATAAGTAATATCGACTCTGAACAACTAACACCTCCGAATAGCGGTCAACATATTTCAACGAACGAGAGTCTTCGGAATTTAAAGGTTTCAATACAAATATCGGTATGTACAAAATATTTACGTATCGATTCGGCGGTGCTCAATATATTATAATATATAATTTAATATATAGGTACGCTCGAGCGTCCGAGACCGGAACTGCGACATAAGCGGCGGCGGCGGCGGCGGCGGCGTCAAACGAGGGAGACGACTCGACCGAGGCTGTGCGCGGTCCATTTGATCGTCGATACGTACAGGTACCTATATATTATTATACTCGGAGGAAGGTGCGTTACGCACGAGTCCACGTTCCACGTATATAACTACTGCATGCACCTAATAACAATATAATAACGCGTGCGATCGCCGTATATGTACGTATAGCATAGAAATACATACCCGTGTATCATATATATTGTTATATTATTATTTATCATCATACGAACATTATTATTGCCGCCGCCAGTGCGGGAGAGAAGGCCAACTCACAATAATTAAAAACGTTTTATTTTTTGTACTTTTACACGGGTACCCACCTATATACTACGTTGGTGTTATTATTATTATTATAACGATGATAATAATTATATCGCTACACGACCGCGTGTTATTATTATTATTATTATTTTCGTTGTTGTTGTGTATAATAATATTATTATCGTCATTCATCGCACTCGTATCCGTTCCGTTGCCGGATACGTTAATTAATTAATAAGGGGAAAATAAAAACGATCGTACGCGCTATACAGCAAGCTCTCGCAGTCGATCGACGTTAACGTCAGAATATTTAATACAACAGTACGGCCCGGTGCGCGATGCTGCGCGCGTATATAATATTACATATCATTTTTATTATTATTATTATATTATATGGGCACTATACCGCTGCACACGTCGTGATTTTTTTTCACACACGCGCGCACGTCGTCGTCTTCGTTGTCGTGACCGATAATAACTATATTCGCGAGAGGAAACAATAATATAATGTAATAAAATAATGATACACACACGGACACGTCAATGATAATGATAACGTGTAACCGGTGGCGTAACTTTTGTTTGGGAGTGGGAGATATGATAACATTTAGTTAGGTCAAAAATGTACTTACGAATGTGTTAATAATAATATGTGTAGCTTAAATTTAATAAAGTTTAAGAGACAACTGACAAGATAAATACTGTCATGGACAGCGTCGCGGTACAAGATCAATTATAATTTATATATATATATATATATTTACTATACATACAGTTTAAAGACTTTAAAGGAGTAACAACTAACAAGAGATAAAAAAAATAAGTAGGTAATCGATTATTAATTAAATACATTAAATAAATACTTTTTTATTGTATAAATAGGATATTGTAAAATATTTTTAAAAAAAAACATATTCAAGTAATACTTAAATTATTGTCAAAATTACTGGAGAAAAAGTATGATTCTGAAAATATTATCTACGTGATCTATATTATATAATATAATTTTTTATTTCTTACAATAAGGGGTTACCAAAATATAAAAACTGAAATTTGTGGTGACTGAAAATGGAATTATATATTATTATACTGGCGGTAAATGGATAGGTCGATTTTGGCGGAAAACGGTGACGCCCATTTCTTTAACCCAAAAAACAAAATTATCAAAATTGGATCACTTTACGAGGCGTGATAATTTTTCTTATAAGGCGTGTTTTAAGCAAAAACAGGTCACGTACAGGCCCTCTTGAGAGGACACCACATCCGTTTGTGTTGTCTCCATCAAAACTTCAACATATCAAATTTGCGTTCAGCAGAATCCATTATATGTGTTGTTATCTTTAATATTAGAATGAATTGAAGTATTATCAAAGTTAAAGGTTAGAACATTATCAGTGACTAAGCATTGGATTTATTCAATATTTTAATTGTTACGCTGGAGATGAGCATTTTAAATTCGTAATATTTTACGTAATAAATCTAACAATACATAGTGGGTTCTTTGAACGCAAATTTACTATGTTGTATGATTGTAAGACGGAGACAGCATATATGATTGTGGCATTCTCTTAACGAAGTTTAAGAAACAGAAAATCCGTTGGCATTTCATTTGTCACAGGCTACGCTATTCAGTATACTGGATCAGATATAGTAAACTGTTATTTTTAATTTATGATTATTATTATTATTATTATTTAAATATTTGTAATATAAAATTGTATATTCTATTATTAGAAAAAAATAGCCTAATGTCTTATATTATATACCCTTAACAGGTTATTAAATTTTAGTTTATTGTAATTATGTTTTATTATTTATATAAATATGTAAACAAAATACTTTAATGAAACAATATAAAATCTAGTTATTAAATTTATTTGTTAATTAAAAAAATGTATTAATTATAAAAAACTGTGACAACATTTCATAGACATTAATCAATTTATAATAGAAGTCTACCGGTAAAATCATTTGATAATCCGTCAACATATTTTAATATAAAATTCACATCTCTATGATAAATATTTTGTACGTACCTATTATGTCGAAAATATAGTGGGAAAGAAGTGAACATATAATTTCTACCTTTCAAATAATTTATCGATAATAAATCAAAACATACGTCAACACTGGGTATATAATATAGAGCAGTAGGTACTTCAAGTTGTATAAAATTATTAAATTTAATGAAAAAATATTAAATTAGTAGCGTTATTATATCGACTATATTACTTTAAGTATAGCTGTATTGATAACCTATACAATTTAAATGTCTTAATAACTTGTTAGTGATTATAGGTAAATCCATAAAACGAACAGAGAAAAATAATCAAGCTCAAGCATTATACTTAAAAAAAAAATCTTATCTCTTGTAATGTAATACAATAAATTAGAGCTTAAAGACAGGGGTAAAACTATATCATTGCCATCTCTCCTATAAAATACTAGGGAGTAACCATTCCCAGCTAGATTGCACATATGCATGTAACTGCAGTGTACCTACTGTGTTATGAATTTATGATTAACCATTATTATTACGATGTATGTAACTAAATGATAATATTTTATGATTGTAGCGATCGCAACGATTTCGTTTTGGGAACTATCGGCAGCTGCAGAAGAATGGACAGAGGCGATCTGCAATGAATTACACATATTCAATAAGACTTAATAAAATCAACGGAAAATCAATTTATTTTATTACTTCGATTTGTATAATATATACCATATACTTCCAGTCTTACATAGTTTCGAATATTTTAACGATATGGGGACGTTTCTAGTCGTTTTTTAAGCAGACGTAAATTACAATTATATATGAACTTGTGACGTTGTTTACACGCAAATTATAAAGTTACCTATAGTTAGTAAACTAACCATACATATTGTATAAATTTTTATTTTTATGGTTTTGTCGACTTTTTATATATTTTAAGTTTTAATAGGTATATTAGGTAATAAGGTTAATCTTCAAAACAGTTTTCGTCTATAATGTTGAATTCTAAAACTATAAAATAGCTAATCGTTAAACTGATTTCACATATTATACTATTATTATACCAGCTATAATATTTCATGTTTTAATTCAAAGCAATATGGATGTACAATTTTGTTAAAACCATTATAGCTGTCGATCGATAGCTATTATAAAATACGATTAAATATAGTATAAAAATAAAATTTTGTATAGAAGCTCGAAAAATGTTGTTGAAAATATAATATATCACCATATTTTGAACTTTGAAGAATATTAATAGATTGACTATTTTTAATTCAAAATTGTATGTGGGAACCATATATTATGTTATAAATACACGTTTGTTATCCATTAATAGGTTTCTGAAAAATATTATATTCTTATACTTATATATATAAAATTATTTTTAAGTATCTAATACGAAAAATAACGAATATCATTACGTGTAAACTTTATTTTTCTCGCAATCGTACGTTTGTGAAAAACAAATTTCTTGACCGCTTAATATTTTCACAATTTTATGCTGCATTCGAATTTTTTTCTGTACTGTAACTGCACACGCATCGTGGCCATTTATTATAATAATATATCGCCTTAATTCCGCATAAAAGTTTGTCTAAACACCGTAACTCCGCACACAATATACCTATATGTATTATATACACATAATAGGTATTAATTAATTAATTATTTAAATACCTACAATATATTATTATGTTATTAAAGTTAAATAAAAATAATATTAAATAGGTAGTACCGAAAACCACATAAACAATCTACCTAATCTAGATGATACATCACTTAACCACCATTACTTTATTCAGTGGTGGATTTAGGATTTTATTTTTTTTTAAGGGGGCCCCCAAATATTTTTATATTATTATATTACATTATATGATATAATTTTGCAAACACAATATTTAGGATTTGATGTTAGGCCTTATAAATACAATATAACTGTAAATAAGTGCCTCGAATCCACCACTACTAAGGTTTATATCAATTATTATATAAGATAGATCTAAGTACTAAGTAGTATAAAAATAATAATAATAAAGTCAATTTACAACAAACATCGTCGTCATCGGTATAAAATTAAATGTGATAAAATTATATCAAATATAAATTTAAATTAAATTTTATTGAATTAATTCTTATAAAATTATATCTACCAATTAAGTAGTAGTTAAATAATTGTATATTTTTATTTATAAATTGTATATTATGTTTTTGTTATGGTCTAATTCTCCTACTTTCATTATTATTGACAGAATAATTGCAAGAACCCGTCTTCGTAACGTATACATCTTTAATGAAAACTGCAATATTTGGTTGTACTGAAGTCTGAAGTAAATAAATTACCTAATTTGGCATGAAAAGACTCATAGTTATTTGTTGATCTCTCCAATTCTGATTCTTTTTTGGACCAAATAATGGGTGGAAATTTTGCATCGTTTTGATGCTGCTACTACATTAGTAGGTTGCTATTTAAAGTTGTATTAACTCGGACTTTGGAGAGACGACAACTTATAATAAAATCAAAAATCATTTTATCCAGTTACTAATCGTTTGTAGATAATTGTTGATGATATTTGTATGTGAATGTGTACCCGATTTACGAAAAATTATTATCAACGCCAATAGTGTATAATTTACTTAACGCGTTTTTTTTGTAAATATGCATTTCCGTTCAATTTCTTCGGATTTTAATTCTCTATACTTTAAATATTTATAATTACTTTTTATTGACAGCACATTTTTTCGTTGACTGTATACAGCACTTATCTTGCTTGCCATATTTCAATAAAACTTAATTAAATAGATGTGTAATAATTTAATAATCTTAAATAATAATATTTTAAGCAACTAATAGTTAAAAAATGTCTGAGATTGTTCAGAGATCTGAATTCGCCCTGTAAACATTACACCCAGGGAAAATAAATATACTGGTTATAAATTTATGATGTTATCAATTATATCAGTTTTATGGCATGCGGACTTTTGGTATTTAAAATATTTTTAGAATGTGTAGCTACAGCAGTGCGTTAGCTTTTTCGAACCTGCAGAGGTACGATACATTATGCAGAGTTACGGATTCACTAAATATTTTTATTCGTGCGGAGCTATAATGGTGCGTCCACTTTATTTTTTGTAAAGTAATATAAAATAATTTGTGAAATCAAAAAATGTTTGGATGAAATTAGCCCTTACGTACTATATATGTATGTGTACTGCGCCATACAAACATACAATTATACAGCACGTGACATACAATAATTCGCGGTTATACTAGGATTACCAGGATCCTACCTACTTTAAACATTTTTCAAAGTCATACTTAGAATTTCAGTGTTTTATAGATGTACTCTTTTAGGTACTTCATAATATATAAAAAATTTTCTTCTCGCTCGTCCTATTATATAATAATTAAGTTGACATTGTAACTTGGCCATATCAATTATTGCGCAATCTCTTTAATTATCTATAACCTAAGCTATTACTTCATCCCCTCCTAAATACGAACCTGCAATTTTGCATAATTTACTTTGTATAATATATATATATATATGTAAGTTGTGAACTTTAATTTTAATTGCGTAACAGTTTATTACAATTTATTATGAATAGGAACTTTGAAAAAACAGTGAAATATGCGCAAAACATTTTTTTATAAAATATGAGTTTATATGGTAATAAATTTAAAAAAAAAATGAATAATTATTTTACGATGTTAATATTATGAAAAATTATACATTATCTATTGTATTATAATCAAAAATAAATACAAATATTTTTCAATACAATTTTAATATAAATATGAAATACGTACACACAGTAAAAATAAAAATAATAAGGCTCTAAATTATTTTAAAATGTAATTTGTTTAATACTTACAACTTTTTTCTTTGGTTTATTAAAACCCTTAAATACAATAATATTTAAATTTAAATTTAGACAATATGCTACATTATTTTATAATTTGCAATTTTAGTATTTAGTTAAATTTATGTCAAATTAAATTTTAAATGCATATATAGCTACCTAAAAAATAAATTATCATCTTATATTTTTGGCATTAATTATGGGATTTAAATCGATATTTTCCATTAATATTTTTTTAATTTATTTATTTATATACTATTATTAGGCATGCTTGAAACTTATTATATTTTTTACATAATTGTTTGGTAGTCACATGAGTTATACCTGTTTTGCATTTCAATCAACTAAACCTAAACAACTCAAATAACAATATTTTGTTGTTAAAATCGTTTAAGTTGATTGTAGGTATTTATTACGTGTATAATATATTATGATATATAACAGGCACGGGGAATTCAAAGTTATTAGAGAATCAATTTTTAGAACATTTAAACCTGTCGGCATAGAGTATAGAAATCAAAAAGAAAATTATCATTTACAGCATGTTTAAATGTTAAAAAAAACATAATACAATAAAATACAAATAAACGCTAAAACTGTATAAAGTAATTTTAGAATGTAGCACAGACTAGGTAAAAAATGTTCGCGGTTTGCCAGTTGCCCATCCCTAATATATATAATAATTAATTGTATTCATTGTCGTAATAAATGTTTGTTATTGAATTTTTATATATAACCTATACGCGCGATCAGTTGAATTTACCTAAGTAATATAATAAAAATCATAAAGTAATAAAACTAACCTTAAAAAATTGTTGAATAAGTATGTCTTTGTGTCACCAAGAAAAAATTAAGTATCGTTTCTTTAGCAAAACGGAACTATTTTCAAACGTTATTTCGATAAAATTAAGTAGTTTATAGAAAAAAACATATTTTAAATGAATAAATATAAATTTAAACTGTAACAAAACTATATTGCCGTGAATCGTGATCAATAATGACTATACACATCGTGTCAAAAACCTGTTGAATATTATTTGATAATAATGGAAAAACGAATAATTTTGCTTTAATCTGATGTCTGATAATCTTTACACTGCACATTCGTGTAAAATCATCAATGGTAATTGATTAAATTAATTGTTCATTACTACATATTCACGTATTTTATTATCAATTCAATTATTCCTCTTCCAAAATGTTTATAACGATTTCTACGTTGTAAAACATATTTCAAGAATCGTGAAGGAGATATTCGGCAACATAACATTATGAGGTTAGTTTTAATCGTAGTTCCTTTTCATTATAGATTGTGTAAACTCGACAGTTCACACGTACCTCACATCAATGTTGTTTGATCTAAGAACAATGTTCTCTTTTCATAATCTTTGTCTTAAATCAATTAATTATATTCCCTACCCTTTATAAATAGATTTGTCTAAGTAAATCTCACATAATTATTATTTATAACAATTATATAATGGTATAGAGTATAGACTATGATATAGTTGAAAAGAGCGATACAAAGAGTTAGGTACAGAATTAACTATATGATTTAGGTCTTGGTAATATATTAATAACAGGCGTAAACTATATATTCTGTGGAAAATATTAATTATTGTACGTAAACTATACGACATTTTAACCTTTATACAATTTTATATTTAATTATATTTTACAAAATTATACAGTACCTATTTAATATTATTATAATATGGAAATTGTTTTATTAATAATAAGTATATTAATATATAGTAGATATATCATAATATGATAAAAATTCATATTTTATGTTATAAAAATCGAATAAATTATTAAAATAGTTATTTTCTCCGAAAAAATGTATTTACCATAAGTATAATAATATATTTCCTCTTAAACTTTTGTTATTTAATTTAATAGATATTTCAAACTTAAAATATTGTATTACTTAATGTTTAGTAAAAATACTATCAAATGATAAACTGCATTCATTGATAACATGATTCATTTTCAAAATCAAATTCTTTTTTAAATAGTTGACCTACTCGCCGGGTGTTTTATTACAAATCGAGGGGTTATTGTATAGAAAGCGGAGCGAAGATGAAAGCCGAAACTACTAATAATTACTGTCGATTACATGAATATCAGATGCGGAATTTACTACTGACCTTTTCTATGGAAATAAATTCTCGGGTGGAGTTGGTACAACATTTTTATGGCCCGTCTTTTCCGGTGGAATTTACATGTGCCACATAATTTTACGAAAATTGACTTTGAAAATATTTAATTTCATATTAAATATCATTAAATTTATTTATTTATTCTGAAAACTACAAAAGTAATAAAATCATTAAATTAAAAAAAAAAAAGTCATAGGTACTTTTTGAAATTTGTAATGTTAATAAGACGTATATTGTGTGTATATAATATAAATACATCAATTGATAAACATAATATATTGAATTAATAATACCTATTACTACTGTATATTATAATAAAACATGATATTTACTTATATTTTAAATTAAATGAATTGTTTATCATATTATAGTTTTATATTATGACTACAAATAACTTTAAAAATATCTGTACCACTTAAATAATTAATTAAGTAGGTAGTTAAGTAAAAAAGTTAAGTGAAGTAAATGAAGAATATATTGTAGCATTCTTTTATATCTAGGTACCTAATTAAAAAAAAATAAAGTTAATATATAAGATTAATTTAAAATTCATTGGAAAATATATATATTAAATAATATAATCAAAATAATTAATATCTATTACCTAGCTAATTGTTAAAAAATTAAAATATATTATTTTGAGTCATTGCTAGTATTTCTGTCTCAAAAAATAGATTACTTTAATGGTTATATATTTTTATTAACAGGTGTTTAGTAGAGTATTTTATTTAAGTAATCTATTATTACAATGCTTGAAATTAAAACTAAAAATTGTATTGAAATCTAACCGTCTACAATTACAAAATGTGACATACTTTCAAGTATAACAGGTTACTATATACAATAATTGAATAATATTATATATTATATTCACACATTTCACAAAATAAATTTAGTAAATTAGTTTTTTAGAGAGACCACCAATATGTTGTCACATTAAATTTCTCAGCGATTCTTATCACATTCTAAAATGGTTCCATTTTTGGAGTTTTTTATGGTATTCCATAAAACGAGAATCCCATAACTTTAATACATACTTGTACAATTTGTTTTTAATCTTTAATTATGTACCTATTACACTCGAACATTTTCGAGCAATTTTACTTTTGAATAAAGTTGTTTTTACACATTTACTGTAATTAGATGCGTTATGCAATTACTTTTTTCGCACTTATATAGATGTTATTATAGATATTAATGGGAGTTTTAATAAACTTTCTAGTATTTATCTAATAACTAGGTAAACCTAACGGCTAATAACCTTATCAACTACATAGACCTATGAAAAAATATACGGTAAAAGATCACGTTTAAAAAGCAATTCTATGCAAAAAATAGGCGTACAAATATTTATTTCAAATTTTTATAATTTTTTTTTATTATTATTATATTGTGTATAACAGATAATTATTTAAGAATAGGGTATATTAATAATTACATTCTTCTTCTCTTACTTAATATTGTTTTGTATATGTACGCTCTCAATTGTTTTACTTAGAGTGAATTTAATTAATTTTAACGATATATAATATATATATATATATATTGTATTATTACTAAAATCTTGATACTTAAAAGTAAAAATTAACACTTAAATACAAACTAAATCATTTTTAATACTTACTATTTAGATTTTATTTTTAATTATGTTAGATTAACTAACTTAATAGTTATTATAGTGACATAATTATTGAAATAAGCAATAATTGCTATCATCAAAAACGATACACATACCGATACTTTTGAATATACTGATTTTTTGTCAGCAAATATTCATACATTTTTTATTGTTTTATACTAGATAGTATAATTTACTATACTATATATTAGAAACTTTAAACTCAATTTTCTTTTGATTGATATCGAAGACACATCACGCATCATTGTACCTTTTACTGGTAAAAAAAATATAATTTAGTTAGCAATATAAATATTAGTTTATTTATTGATTAGAATTATAATATTACATTAATAAAATAGAGAAAATGAATTCTTCATTATAATATGTATATTATATAATACATGGAATTCAATAGCAGTTCGTGGTTCATTATTATACAATACTTGTGTCATATTATTATTATTTATATAAATAATAAAAAAAAGAGAAATAAAGTATTAATATTTTTTCAATTTATGCAAACAGTTGAATTAATTAATTACTATTATTTTAAGTATAAAAATTGAATTCATGATAAAAAAAAATATTCATACAAAAATATACAAAGTACCATTAGCACTTACATAGAATATAAAAATAATCCAAGTACGGTACCGAAAAAATTAATACTTGGCGTTGTGATTTGTGCTACAGCATAATTTTAATAAAAATAAATACATCACAAGTGAATAAAATTGTGACGTGACTATATTATGAAAAATGTTTAATAAAATGTTGCATAACAATGTACAAGAAACAAATTATTATAAATGTCTAATGACCCACCTACTTTGGCGTAGTGACTCAAAACCATCATCTATAATTTGCAGGTTAACTTTTAGAATTCGAAATATATACTTACCAAAAAAAGCATCGAGATTTGCAATAAAATGCGAGTGGTTGCTTTACTCATAAAACTCACTTTTTAATCGTGAAATTGGTCCATATAATATGTTGACCTATAACTTTAAAATTAGTAACAAATCATGCCAAATTATTTACGAGAATTTTCAAGTAAGCCGTTAGGAAAATATTGTAGGATGAACCAATTAAAAGTTGTTCGTGGTTGGCTCTAAAATTTCGTAAGTTCATCATTCTGTTTTGAAATTGTATAATATATTTAATGTTGTGGAAAATTAACTTGACTTTAACCAATTATGTATTTATGTGTGTGATACCAAGAATATGGTTGATATTAGGTAAGGGTAAAGAACATAGTAGATAAAACATTTACTTATATATAAACGAATACAATTATATAATTAATATAATGTACAGTACATTTACATTACTATAGATAAAAAAACGTTATTCCCAATTAGAAGATAATTAATGATGAGCAATAGCCATGAAATAGTATAAAATATATTTTCTTAGAATATGCTTATAATACTACACATTATCAATGTGTGATAATAATTTGGATATATGTATAATCGTCGAATTTTAACTAGGAATAGGAAATAAATTTATCTAGCTACGTTTCACATTAATATATTATAATTTGCGAAAGATTTTGTTCAAAATTAGGTTATATGATTTTAATGTTAAAATTTCACAACTAAAAATAAATAAAGGCTACGCGTTTACACAATTGTGTAATTAGACAGTAGGACTTTTCTCTCTTCTGTATGCGTTTTGGCGCATGTACACTACTTTCGTGGAGTGCCTACGTTATATTATTATCTTAGAATAGCATTATCGAGCCATATCCGTACAAATAGTTTCAATGAAGCACAAAATCGTAGTGAAACAGCGGAGAAATGGATAGAGACAGAACGAGGGGCCGATGGGAAGTGAAAGAGTGCAAGAGAGAGAGAATAAGTGAGAGAGAGTGAGAGAGCAAAACAGCGAGAAAGACGTATAGTAAATACTCATGCGCAGACGGGGAGAGAGAGGAACAGTGTACACACACACACACACACACACACGCAGACTAATTGCTATGCGGGCTTTGATGAAACCAGACCATCCGACTTGTTCCTGTTGAGGTCTAGGTCATGACCAAGTGGCTGGTATCTATCGTGAGTGGCCGTGAAGGAGGAAGGGGACACGGAAACACGTTGTCGCCGTTTCAATATCATCATCGGACCCCTGTAAAGCTAACCACGACTAAGAGATGGATGGATCTCATTGATCCTTTCTTCTTGCCGGCCAAGAGTTCTCGATCACTAATCGTCTTGAAACCGTCGCGTCAACTGCTCGTTCGGGCCTAAATCATTAGAACTTTTTTTAGTTTCCGAAAACTTTTTACACATTTTTTTCTGTTTGTTAATAGTGTGTTACAATAGTGCTGTTGTTTTGTTTTCGTAATACAACGAGTTGCAGTCTAATTACGCGTCAGTGAGACCAGATTTCTAGTTTTGAGGTAAGATTTCGAATTCTCGTATATTTACAATGTCTTAATGTCTTATACTATATTATCTGATACGAACGAATAACTTAAGTATTTTTAAACACTGATATTCACTATCATCTATCTCTATAAACGTGCAATTTCAAATCTCTTGCGGTATTGAGCAACTTATCGATTTATAACAGACTTATACAATTGCATATAGGTTATGAACCTAATAGTGGCTTACAAATAAGTATTGTTAATTAGTCATTTTTTGCTTTAATGGTTATATACACACATACGCACTATAATGTAAAGATAGTTTTTGAAGTATCTTAGAAAATAATCAACTTCACACTACATAAATATTGAATATAATAATATGTACTATTTGGTTTTATAAGAATTTATTTCGACTTGATCATTTGTGAAAATGATTTTAGGTGAAACATTTTAAAAATATGAATAATTTCAAAAGGTCTATTCACACCGTTTAATTTTAGTAAATATTAGTGTTTTTTGTAAATAATATATTTTCGAATGTTTATATACAACATCTCATAAACTAAGAACAGCGGTCGGCTAAAAGCGAAAATCATTTTCAACAATATCTTATTTTATCTAAATATTATTAATAGTTTTGACACGACCTATAAATTTTGAAACCAACAGATCCGCGGGCAACTTAGAGCATGAATGAACTCCGTCTAAATGATCAAAAAAACGATTATAATAAATAAGCAGGTACTTACTCTTTAGATGTTAAAACCTGTTTACGCGTGGGCAATACCAATCAAATCGTTTTTAAACGTCAGCTTAGCAGTGGTTAATTGTTATGGAATATGTTAGTATGCATTAAATTGTTAATATGTGGTTAATAATTAAATATTAAACAGGTGTAATGTCATTTCTAAAACTATAAAAACAATTATTATAAATTACACTTTAAATAATAATATTATATTGTATAAAACTTTTTTATTATATTAATTATTTTAATTTACATCAACTGTCTTTATTGACTATTTTTAAATAAAACATTACGATGAACACTTAAGAACAGCTAAGCCACAAATATAATTTAAAATTACTGAATCTTTAAATTTGTATTTAATTAATAAACTGTAAACGTTTTTTAAAATTACATAGGTCGAATACTATACATAAAAATATTACTTGTAACAATAGTTAGTATCACAACGATTTCACATAAATTTGTTTTTATTCAAACGTGCTTTAAAATATTAAATTCATATTTAGTAGCTTATAAATTATAATATTATTTCCATAGTTGAGGATAGATAATATAGTAAATATAGGGAATACAGTAGTAGAGAAAAAAATGAATTATATATATCATTGAACGATTGCAGTAAAGTGGATTTATAGTTTAAGCGTTTAAACATAGTTTTGGAAAATTAAACTTCGTAAATGGCATAGAAATTTCGACAAAGATCACGAAACCGCATGTATCTAGGTATATAAATAAGTATCAAAACCAATATAGTTTTGAATATTGATTGGGATGCAGTTAATTGAATATAGCTTTATACATTTTTCGTCATAAGTCCGAACTGTGTTGTGTTTAGATTAATAGTGCTTATAATTGATTATACGATAAAAAAATAATATAATTATACGAGATGGTAATATACTTATAGTGATTTGGAGTGAATATGTAGAGCAAATAATGGATGCACCGACACGATTTAAGAGTTAATAACTGTGTAATTTTGTGATTAAAAATTTATTTCATTATACGGAAAACCATAATATTCTAGGGAATATATATTATTATATTATACACCGCTGTTCATCGACTCGAACGGCAAAATAATTAAATCGTAACCATATTATATGAAAATAGGTCCGATAATATGATCATAAAATATCGTTTCTGTAACCGGCTTAGAGCGCGATATTAATCAGCTTAATAATAACGATATACGTGCAACGACCGCGATCTGATATAATATAGCAGGATGCACACGCATCTGCAATGATAATAATAATATAATTATTGTTATATTCGAATGATCTATTTGCGGGACAATCTTTTTAATTTTAATTTTCTAGTCGCGTATAAAAGTGAAATTAAACGCCCGATGTCGGGACGGCGGAACTCGCGTAGAAGGGCGTTCCGGCGACCCATAGGGGTCCGCGTCACGGGATGCTGCGGCGACGCGTCTGGCGAAAATAGAAAGCTACTAAACTCGGAAGACAATGCACGTGTCGAACAAAAACCGTTTGTCGTAGACTAATCCGCGCGGTTATATGCATAACGTATGCACAGTCACGTAAACCGGCAGAGAGCATATATTATTATTATTATTATTATTTTGTGCGTATCGTTATTAACACGGGCCGGACGACAATGCCAATAGTCTCGTTTCGTGTACGGATGTTCCGATTGAGTCATAGTCTCACAGCGCCGGCACGGGAACCGCGTGCGATCGTTCTGGCACATACTTACCGCAGAACACTGCAAAGTCTATAGGTATACCGCAATCACGATACACCGAATACCAAAGTTACCTGGGTATATACCGAAATCGTAATGATATTCTCGCGGTTGTACACGGATAATATTATGATATGCGTGTACGACGACAGATTTGTCGAAAAACCTCGTCGCGGTGACCGATGAGTGTGTACAACGTATTAATAATGTATGCGTGAACGGATTACGATCGATGCTGCCGCGGCAGTACTACTTTTTAATGTGTACAGTGGGACGACTCGCGGGGACGCCAATTTTGCAAATGACATATGCATATTATTGTAATATATATAGCATGTATAGCAGGTCGGACATAAATCAAACGTCCGTACACCGTCGGTTTGTATCCAAGTAGGCAGGTATATATATATAGGGAATCGCACGTGGTTTAATACAAGCGGTATAATAATATTATAATATACTATGCGACGAGAACCGCCGCACCGGACGATATATAATATTGTTTTGGCATCGATACACCTTACGTCTGCTGCGTATGATATAGAGACGTATGCGCTTGGACGAACGATCATTTTTTTTTTTATTATTTCGTTATTATCGAATTATTCGTACACTCGTTCTGTTTCTATAACAACGTCGGACCACGAATTGGGTCGAGTACATATTATTATCGTTGTACTTTTCGTGTTGGTTTTGTTCTATGTTACGACGACGGATATCACATCAATATGATAATATTGCGGTGTACATTTTTTCGTCACATTACGATACTATTTCGCTGTTAAACGGTCTCGTGTTTTCGATACACATCGCGCCATGTTTGTGGGTCAATCATGAGGAAATGGGGTAATAAATCGATCAGAAATCTGACCCAGAAAACCCCGAGGGGAGCACCTGGCGCCCGGGCCAACTAGCTATAGGTATTATATATTAAGATTTACATCCGCCAATTTTTACCATATTATTATCGTCATCATGCGCAATCCGATCGATTGGCGTAGAGAAGAGAATAGGCGGTGGTACGTATACATTATAATAGTTTCGTAGAAACAAAACGTGATCGCGGCTATTGAAAATCACGTTCACTGATCGACGCTGGGAGCGGGCGACCAGGCATAGGCAGCAGCCCGGGCTCGGCTGCCGCAGCTGCCGGCGTTTTCTCTCGGGTACTTGACCTAAACGTATAATATAATATATTACCATAAAAATGTTCGACATACATAATGCGTAGTAGCACGGTAACCTAGTCGGGAGAGACTGCTAAGACTTTTATCCCATTTTATTTATTTATTTATTTATTTTAAGAAGAACACTGACCCACTCACGGGCCGCACACCGGCTGTGACCATAAAAACCGGATTTCGGAAGTTGAGCAGCGTATTCGTTCTTAATTATTATCGAATTATGAAACACGTTATTCCTATTTAAATATAATTATAATATTATATATATTCCCTCTCGATGATCTAAATAATGTTCGTGATCGCAATAATAACCATAACAGTTTGCAAAGTTCGCAGAACTCGAACGCATATAGGTTGATATAATATAGTACGTATGATATACGATTATTGTAACACCGCTGTGCGCGGTCCACGTTTTTGAAAGGTTATCCGGCTCAAAGACGTTTGAGAAAGTTCATTTCATATTTTTCTTTTCGATTTGTAAGCCCTATAACTTATATGGTCATTAAATAATACATATATTGATTATATTTCTTATTGCCACGAGATGCAGTTTGTGTGTATAATATGTATGTGTGTGTGTGTGTGTGTGTCTGCCGTATATCGATGACCGGCATTGTTAACGATCACGTACTGGTAAAAACGGACGATTTACACACAAATATGTCCTAGTGTGTCACTAGTGTTTCTCTCCAGGTTTCCCGGTGAACAGGATGTGCCACCGCGGAACGCAGAGACGAGCGCGAAAACCGGAATCATCTGTCTGACGGTTTTTTTCCTTACCCATCTATGTACGGAATACGCGAACTGCAGCTCTAGTGCACAAAAGTAGGCAGCACGGCCCGGGACTGGAAGGAAATCGTTATTTTATTTATTTATTTATTATTATGTTTTTTTTTTTAATTCAAAGCGGTCAAACGACCTGTATACAGTGCATATAGGTACTGCTGAAGCTATACACACTACGGCAGTCCATATCACACACGCACGCACGCACGCAGCCTTTTCGAAAGACGAATTTTTTTCTTTCTCATTGAATCGATTTCACATTTTAACTTTCCCCTTCGGTCGTCACACCCCAGTCGAATATCGCGGTAATGACCGCACGGGGATGTTGTTGTGATCATGACGCGTTTATACGTATACTCTGATCTGCTTGTTTAAATAATATTTATTATAATATTATATTTATTTTTATATTATATAATATTGTTATTAAATCTATTTATTTTTTTTTCAGATTGTTCAATAAGACCGCACGGACTAAAAATGATCCTTAGACTGTCACTGATGTTTTGCTTTCTGGCGTGCAGTGTGAGTACACACCCCAAACAATAATATTGCATACTATACCTAAATATACATATACAAATTATACACGACGTATAAGTTATTCGTTGTTTTGAATAAAACGTTAAAAACATTAATAACGATTCACCGCGGGCAATATATTGTTGATGTCTGTATAGAGGTTGGACACTTGGAGTACGTCATCGTCGGCGTCGTCGCAGCGGCGACATACAAATATATAACTACGCGTATCATATACGACGCAGTCATTAATACCATTGGTCTATTTAATTGATACGGGATACGCGGTGTATATATATATATATATACAATAATAATAATATATAGATACAACGTTATGGACAATTATACCGTATTACTGTTGTATATAGGTATACCGTACTCACTCTGCGGAATATAGATCTTATATTATACTTAAAGATAGGTATATTATATATATACGCACTGCTGTCTGCTCGTTATGGTTAGGTAACCTTTGTGGTACCGTTAAGCAGCATAATACCGAGTATCGTTTACGCGCGCAAACAATAAACACATTTCCTCGTGCACGCGTCATATTGGTAATAATAATAATAATATTATTATTATTATTATTATTATTAAAATTAAACGCGCGTGTATCATCGAGTAAAAACATACATGCAAATAAGACGATATTTTACTCATGCGTATAAAGTGCACCTTACGAGCCCGAAAAATACGATTATTTCGTTGATTATCCGTTCTCCGCAGCTGATATCTACCGCAGCGCACAGAACGTACTTATATTAGATTTAGATACATGGGTATCTATAATAGGTACAACAATGTGTGTACAAAAATATGTACAACAATATAATACAATATGGTGTGTGTATACGCGTGGTTATATATCCTTTACGACTTTCGAGTTTTTCGAAAGTAGTTCTCCGCGATCTATATTATAGTACTAGGTTTACCGCCGCGGCAGTTGCCGACGAATAATAACTTATTAGTAATAAGTATCTATATATGGCTATAGTAATATAGTATACAATAGTACACGTATCGCGGGGAAATTTAGATTTCGCAAATATGTCCCGGAAACGACCCTCGAATAATTTTCCGAATCATTTAATTATTGATATTCCCTGTGATACACGACAAAACTGAAACAAATTATTTAATTAAACCCTAAAAATATTATGTTCGTTGTATTTGTCTGATATTGATTAGAAAACTATTTTATTTTGAATCGATGGAACTCATTTTTAAAGATCCTTGCATAGATCATGTTTCGATAGGCGTGACATATATTATATTTTTATGGTTCAAAGCTTTTTAATTCCACCACTATAGCCTCGACGATTTTATATAAAACTCATCGATACATAGCATATAAATAATTATAATAATATAATATTATGATATAATTTTTAAACTTACACAACATGACAAATTATATGTAGCCTATTTAAATTTCTATTACTTTTCATGGAAAAACTGACAACCCGACAAGCCCTAAACTATAAAACATTAATATCTATATATATATACTTAAAACTTATACATTAATATTGACATATTGTGGACGTGACGCGTAGAGCTAATACAAATTTATATTAAATGTTAGTATTTTATCATATAATCGAAAATACACTCGCCCGGTTACGACAAAAAAAAAGTATCCGACACAACTTTGAAGTCTTTGAACAACGCTTCATATTCTATAAAAAACTTACCTGTAATTTTGGAATATAATAAACAGGGTGATTTACCAAGCATAATCACCATTGTTTTTTTTATTTAATAATATAATTATTTACGTTAAGCGTGCTTAGTAAATCACCCACTATATGTACTATAATATTCCGCTCAATTTTTTTAAATTTGTTTTTCTTTCCTGTCGTCATCGTTCTCACTGTTTCATTTTTTTCTCATTTCTATGATACATGTGAACTGTGTACAGATGACGGAAGAAGTGGACGTGGTCGAAGCTGTTTCCGGGACGTCGCAATCGATCGACGATCTGCTGCAACAGTCCGACCAACAGCAAATGCAGCTGCAGCACGGGCCGATGCAATCACCGGCGCAGAAGCGTGATGACGCGATGGAGGCACACAACCCTGACCAGCTGGCCATGGAGACAGGTGACGACGTGGACGATCAGGACGCGTCCGGTTCCATAGCCAAACACAACTACTTGAAACCGCAGTCGGCACCTGTTCGCGGCCATCCACCGTTGAACCGAGGTCCGCCACCACCTCAGCAGCAGTCGCAACCTCCCCAACAGCAGTCCGCCAAGTATCACCACCACAACGTGGCTTATCACGGACCACCACCGCCGCCACCGTCATTGCAGCAACAGCAACAGCAACAACAATTGGTCGCCCAACAATCCGAGGCCATGGACAAGGTATACTCGGCCGGTCCGGTAGGAAACGCGCTCGGCGACCCATGGCCGAGCAGCGCGTCTGCCGACATGCCGAAAATCGTGTCACTGGACGTCAAGTGCGAGAAGAACTCGATGAAGGTGTTCCTGAGTTTCGACAAACCGTTCTATGGAATCGTGTTCAGTAAGGGCCACTACAGCAACGGAAATTGCGTGCACCTGCCCGCCGGTCTAGGCCGGACGTCCGTCAACTTCGAGATCGGCGTGCACGCTTGCGGCACTTCCGGCAACACCGAGAACGGTCTATACGGGTACGGGGCTGACTCCGGGTCCGGCACCTATTTCGAGAACATCGTCGTCATCCAGTATGACCCGCAAGTGCAAGAGGTTTGGGATCAGGCCCGGAAGCTCCGGTGCACGTGGCACGACCAGTACGAGAAGTCCGTCACGTTCAGGCCGTTCCCGGTTGACATGTTGGATGTAGTCAGGGCTGACTTCGCCGGTGACAACGTTGGATGTTGGATGCAGATACAAGTAATTTATTACGCTACCTATATATACATAATATTTCAATGCGACCATTATAGCTTTGAGCACGAACGAAAAAAAAATCCTTTGCAATAATAATATTTATCAGATTTAGATGCTCGTGTACTTCCACTTACCTGTTTCAGTCGTAAAAAAATCGCTTAAAAACAAAATGATCACCCGTGTCACCGCTGTAGACATTTTAATTTTGCAAATAATTTATAATAATATATTAGTACACGGTTTATTTAATACGGATATCCGCAATAGCGTTATTCAAATGGGAATTTTTTTTTTTTTAATGTCGCCGAAATGAAATTCACAATTTTGCATTTTTAATTCTGGTTATTTATTGCAACGATTCAGCTCAATGAATACTAATTAATTTTACACACGCAAGTCGATATATATCGAAAGTAGTATGTAAATAATAGCAAACGACGTGCATTTAGTTAGTTACGAAAATAATAACGACGTGCTATCATTTGTGTTTAAATTAGGTGATAATTTTTATTTCCTTACGCTCGAATTTCTAAAATAAAATACTAGTTTTACTATGTAAATTCTAAACGTAGGTACCCACCACAATCTACACATCAATAATTATAATATACGGCCGCATAAATATAAATTTTCAATTTTGCACTACTTCGAACGCGGCAAAATATAATTATATATATCATGCAGTCAATAGTATATGGTCGTTTACAGTTATAATATTTAACCATCAATATTGCGAATAATCGTATTCAAAAACGCATGATAATAATATATACCACACGAGTTTCGCATTTACACCAAAGATATTATATTATAATATATTATTATACGCGTTGTATATCTATTATGTTTCGACTAAGATTTTGACTACTATCTTTTTCGTTGATCTAGTTTTTCGGTATTAAATTATACATTGTACAACTAGTATTATAGTAGAACTTTCGAAGAAAACGCACGAGATAGCACCGCAGACAAATTTAAATTCATTTCAATTTTCTCCCTTTTAATAATTCAATATTTTAAACCAACCAACGGACATCGATTATCTACAATAAATGTATGAGTGTAACTCTTGAGTGTTCTCTTAAAAAGACGTCTCTCCCGCATTGTCGCATTGTCTACTTCTTATAAACACGTGTAAATGTACTGTAACATAACAAATTAATATGGTCAGTAGGTATATCATTTTTTTTTTATTTTAATACCATAACCTTGTTCAACCTTATTTTAATAATTTCGTTGGAAGCGTTTTGTAGTTTTGAAGTCAAATATTTTAATATTTCAAAATAAAAAAAATCGAAAATATTAAATCCAACAGTTCACAGTCAATGTTGTTAACTTTTAGTGTTAATAATATGTCAATTCATCGTAATATTAAAACTAACGAAATTAAATGTGCGTAGCGTAACATTTGTATGATGAAGTTGAAAATAAATGCGGTGTGACGTCCTCTTAAAGTTATCTTTAACCTTTTGACTCATTTATCCATTTTACCATATTATATCACTATCGCCCCGAAATTTGGATTCTATATGACTTGTTCTATTTGTAGATATTATAATAATAATATTCGATTTTCGCTATTTATTTTTCTGTTTCTGTTAAAACAAGGTCGGCAAGGGACCGTGGGCTTCCGAAGTCTCCGGATTGGTGAAAATTGGACAAACAATGACCATGGTACTGGCAATCAAGGACGACGACTCCAAGTTCGACATGCTCGTACGGAACTGTATGGCGCACGACGGCAAACGGGCACCCATCCAACTTGTGGACCAGAAGGGTTGCGTGACACGCGGCAAGCTCATGTCCCGGTTCACCAAGATCAAGAACTTCGGTGCCAGCGCATCCGTACTGTCGTACGCGCACTTCCAGGCGTTCAAGTTCCCGGACTCGATGGAAGTACACTTCCAGTGCACCATACAGATATGCCGGTACCAGTGCCCGGATCAATGTTCGGACAGCAACGCCATACTCAACGCTCAACACGGTAATCTGCTATCCGCCCACCATCCAGCAGTGCAAGGACCCGCAGAATACGGTCCACCGCCCGCGCCCCTGGACGTGTACGCCCGCATCGGTTCGGCCCATCCGAGAGACGAGAGACGCGTCCGACCCCGACTTCACCGTAGGTCGGCCGCCACCAGCACCACCGCCAGCACCAGCACTGCCGCCGCCGAACAGGAAGCCGTGGGCGTGAACCGAGTCATCAAGGTTGTGTCCACGGGTGACCTGACGTTCGCTCTCGACGACTCGACAAACAGCTCGGCCACCAACACCATGGTGTTCCCCGTCAGAACCGTCGAACCGGGTGCGTCAATGATCTGTATGACAACGGTCGGGTTCTCCGCCACGCTGATCGTCCTGCTCGGCATCCTGCTGGTGTCGTGCCTGGTGTCCGCGTACCTGTGCCTGCGCATTAGATCCATGCCGCAACGCCGAAAAAACGCGCAGGTGGCTTGCACCAATCCCAAACTTCAGCCGCAGACGGTGCACAAATCGGCCGTCATGCACCAGGCATACACGTCGTGATCATCGACGCCGTTTCCGGCTCACTTCCGCAGTCGAGTCAATGGTGGGCATCACGGCGGGTGAGAGTTGAAACACAAATAGAAAAAAAAAACCAAAATCACAAAAAAATAAAAGTCACGACCGTCGCACAAACGAAAAGCCATAATTATAATTATATTTTACTTAATAGACGTAAATATTATATTATATAGTAAGCCAAAGTAACCCCCCCCCCAAATAACACATTAGGTAGGTATATAAACGTTTTTAGTCGGACACAACGGGCGTTAAACCGTGTAAAAAGGCAGTTAAACATCCCCCGCGAACATTCTACGCGCCTCAACCCGATGCTCGCTTTATGACGATCGTCGTCTCTCGTTTCGATTTTTCCATCTTCGGGTCCGACGCTATTCATCATCGCTGTCGTATCACATCATACAATATTCAATGTAACATACTTATTATTATATAACGTCACGATACCTATACATAATAATCGGTATTATAATAGGTACGTGCATTATTTATTATTATTTTTCTTTCGTTATCCTTTCCTTTCCATTCTTTGTCCGACATCGTAATTTACACCCGGGGGAACGTATCGACTTACGAGTCGCCACGTCGTTCGTTTTTAGTTCCATTATCATAGAATTATTACAACTTAACATTTGCGCCGGACCGTCGACGCTACAACACACTATATATACGTTATAATATAATATAGTATTCGGTAATTCGAGAGCGTCGTCGTCACACGTGGAAAAATAAAACTCCGACCTCAAAAAATGTGCATCCCGTTCGCACGCTTTTTTTCTATAGAACGTATCACGTAAATATTGAAAGAGTGCCAAAAACCCATCATCGCAAGGGTGTAATGAGAAGTATTGTTTTTTTTAAATTTTTAAAACGTTATGCTAATCATCTACCGGTTATATATTTTATTAATCCGACTATTTAGATGATTTTTTAATTTGTTTAAAATCCACACCTCCCCGCCCACCACAACAAACGCTTTTATCGCTAAACAATAACCCCAAGCATATAATATCGCATAGGTATATAATAGGTATGCCCACCGCGCGTAACATTTCATATTATTACTATATTAATTGTATAGGTTTGTATAAGTCTGTTTTCGTCTCGATTTAATCCAAACGCGCGTCGCTTTAGACTAATATTAAGCACGTTCAAAATAAAATAAACATACGTCGACGGCCTGCAATATAATATTATGTGTCGTATGCTATTTCTTGAACTTTTTAATATTATATTATTTATAAATATATTAGATATATATATATATATATAGTGAGAATTTGAGAGAGAGGAAATAATGACATTCACTATCGCGACTACTGGTGTCCACGTCCTCATCCCCACCCAGCACTGTATAGTTTACGTTTACGATGTTATATCCACGGTGTAATATCTATTATTTGATAGTAACAAAATACGTCTTACAAAATACATAACGCACTTGTATCGAATATTATTACAATTTATAGACTTAAGAAAACGAGCCATATATATTATGTTATTTATTTTCGATAGGTAAATATCGTCTATTACATTTATACAAAATAATACTATAAATTATTTTAGTAGTAATAGATATTACTTAAATATTATTATTATTATTATTATTACTATTATTACGTTGTACTTCTTTTTTATATAGTCGATTAATTAGTCGTTATTATTATTGTATACATACTAATGCCTAATTAGTTTCTAACGAGGCATTTCCAACAACTTTTGTGCGTTTGCTTTTTACGACTTATATAATACACTAAAAACACATAAAAAAAATATTCAAAAAAACATAAACATTACGCTCAAAATATTAATATTGTTAATTCTCCCCACGATGATCCGGATCTATAAGATATTATAATATTATTATTTATTATTATTGTATGTACTTACCGATAGAAGAGGAACAAAATTAGCACATGCACATTAGTTGTTGACTATGGTATAAGTGTGTACGATGTACATTGTGCCTAT
The DNA here is from genome assembly GCF_020882245.1 of Rhopalosiphum padi. Lineage (NCBI taxonomy): Eukaryota > Metazoa > Arthropoda > Insecta > Hemiptera > Aphididae > Rhopalosiphum > Rhopalosiphum padi. The sequence continues at coordinate 27,306,129 of NC_083597.1, read as the reverse complement.
ATGTATATGTATAACTTATAATATATTATATATATTACGTATGTATACTTAATTATTTATTTATTTATTTATTTATTTATTTATTTATGTATTATTAATTTATTTATTAATTTATTTATTTTAAGCTGCGTTTTTATTATAAAATGTGATTTCATTATATATAAATATTTATTATCATGTCAAACAAATATTATTTTTATTTTTTGTTTTTTGTTTAATATATACATTACACAATGTGTAAATATTTATTTTACAATAATAAGCAAAAGTGATAGGCTTACACACAACACTACAACAGTATATAGTCTCGAACGAAGAAACCGTCCTTTATGACGGAACTTCGTGGTTGACTTTAGTCACTTAGAAGGTCACGACACCGTTTCCGTTTTAAATGTCATCGTGGTCGCCTGGGATACTGCGAACGGATAAGTTGGATATTAGAGAATTACGGTGGTCGGATAAGTTGGAGTGGAGGCGTTTGGGTGACGTCTTTGGTATTGTTGGAACGAAGAGATCATTATGGAACGCGTTTATAACAGATATTAATCGAAACACATACAGGTGCTTTGGTCATTACTTATTTGATAGAATCACATTATTTCGGACTGAAACGTATGGGTTAGCCAATCGCCGTAGTCGAATGCCATATATGAAAACGAATATTTAATCGTTATAATATTTTTATTTATTTTTTTTTTTTACCGTATGTCATTCGGACAAGCATTTATAATTTATATTGTAATAACAAAATCGTGAGCACGTGGTTGATTTTGTTTAACGACTTGTATGTAGCCGCGGTACAGTGTATACGTCTGCAGTGTACATGCAGGTAAAGATGTCTATAGAAAAACGAAACAAAATAAAACATATATATATGTTAAAGTCATAATATAATAGAAAAAAAAAATTCCCGAAGAAAACGATTTAATTATTATTATTATTGTTGCGCGGCTGGACGTCGTTAATTGGCTCTGTGTGCAGTGTGCGTATAATATAATAACGACGGCGGTAATCGTGTGCGTTTCCGCCGCCGGCAGGACACACTAAGTGCGTAAAGCTCGTGTGTGTGTGTGTGTGTGTGTGTGTGTGCGTTCTCGCGCGCGCGTGGTAAATCACAGTTGGCGGCGACGGTCTATCTCTGAAAATGCGGACGTCGATTCGAATATACTTACAAACTCACACACACACAGACGTATGGCAAGTACGGACGTATGACGGATATCGTCGTACGGTCTCGCGCGCGTAAAATACCAACGGGTCGATCGGCCACCGGCGAAAACCAGTCTCCCGCGGGAAGTAGGTGAATGGCACACTTTCGATCCGATCGCTCGAACACATCATATATATATGTATATATATACACTTATGTGTGTGTGTATATATCTGTAGCTATATATGTAATATATAATAATAATAATTGACTAGTGTGCGTATGTGTGTGTGTGTGTGTAGTATCGGGTTTTGTATCTCCGCGACGTATGATAAAGGTATATATTATACGAATTATTCTCCGACCATACTATACGAGTGTACGAGACGCGGCGCGACGGAGAGAAGAAATTTTTTTCGCGTCTTTCAATCAGTCGCCACCGGGTCTGCTGAGAGTAGTATATTATACGATAAAGTGCTGCGTATATAATATGTACACAGGACGATTTGCCAACCATACTCACCACTACCCTCTCTTTGCATCAATAATGCCGCGGTTATATCTAAAACCTTATATTGGACATTTTTAAATACACTATAATGGACAATATATGTTTCCAAGTTCTTCACATTTTTTGGACTAAGTAATTTTTTTTTAAGTACTTACAATAAAATATATACTCGATGTTTTTTTAATAGTTTTGTAAAGCCATTTAGGAGGTCTATATTATCCTCGATTTAAACATTTTAATAACTGAAAAACTATTCGTTTGAATTTAAAGAAAATCGAATTTTCAATTTTTACCTATACAGCAACATTTTTTTTAAAAGAATTATTCGTTAAATAATTTAATGAAAAGAGGGTTCTCATTTAAAAAAATTATATTTTTATCACCACTGTAGAATACTCGTTAAGTAGCGAAAAAAAATATCTAAAAATTGAAAACATGATCTTTAAATATGCTTAAAAATTCCAAAAATCAGAAATAGAAAAGAAAATTTAGCGATGAACATACTTGGTGAATCTTCCTGTATACATAATTTTTTATAATGGTACTAAAATATAATTATACCCGTCGTATAAGCGTTTATCATATACCTATTATATATGATACCACGCGCGTAGTAGACCGATTCTACCTAGGAGGAAACTATTATTATTAATTATTTATTATATATACGATCGTATAATAAATGTAATATGTACATATATTATAAACCAAACTGCAGTAATATATTATCGTCAAACGAGCCGACGCCACTGCGAGGCACTCCCCCGCAAGAGTGTCCCCGTCGGCTGCACGCACGTGCACTTGTTGTGCACCATAATATATTATATTATTATGCTGCAGTATAATAATGTTATATTTGAACAAAACGTGGCGGGCCAGATTACAATATTATTATAATACATTTTCTACGTGAATTTTAAAACGTTATAAATTATGAAAAAAAAAAATAATATTGAAATTAGATTCAAGAAATTTTTCTGATATATATATTTTTTATATATACGATTTTGACTAACCATCGTATTGCGGTAATTTAAGGTTAGGTCATCGAGGTATTACAATTTTGTCATAAGAAACACGTAGATATTATAGATACAATGAATTTTTATGTTGGTAAATAATATAATTGCTTATTAATATTTTATTCCGAGGAAAAAAACGATTACAAAAAAATAAACCAAAGAAAAATACCCTCTTCTTGTTGGGAACAGCATCGAATAATGAACATGTCTTTTGAATTACGAGGAAATAATTATAATTTATACAGCAAATTCAGATATCATCATCAAGTGTGAAGGAATTTATGATTATAAAATAAATTATTTACACATTCTTCCTGATGAGCGCGTAAATAACGTTTTACGAATTTCAGATGGACACCACCAAAAGACATGCCAACATATTTTATTAAAACAGCTTTCACATCTATATTTATTGTATTGTTCATATGTCGTAATATTGGTGAAAATGCATCATATAGGTAATAATATATATTAAATAGTTTTCTTGAATTAATATATCCTCTGCAACCTATAGTTATTAATAATAGTAACAATCAGTAGTAGTATAACAAGTTACCACGCTATCACAAGATATGTCGCGAGATCTGGGCTAAAGATGCTTAGTCGATGTCAATCAATACTAGGAAGTCGTCTTCTTGTACTATTCGGACTTGATACTTATGAGATACCATATGAATTTAAATATAAACTACATGAAACGGTGTATGCTTTTTTTATTGCATAACAAAAAAATGTGTTTACAGTAACCCACTATTAAACCACTAGATATAAATATATTTCACTCGAAAGCTAAATTAAAGTAATAATCGTAACCAAACCTAAAAAGTGTGTTATATAGCACATCAATCATACACCTAATCAAATTTTTAAATACGCACTGCACCGGTTTTGGTGACGGCTGCAGGTATAAATATACCATACAAGACTGAGCTGCATTAACGAGTGAATAATTAAAAGTATGTTAAAACGTCAAGTTAATCTTAACTAAGTTAATTAACTAGTTACTTATTTTTAAATTGGCTTTTAAGTTTTAACATAACAAATTACTTTATAACACATATAACGTATTAGCTTCAAGTTATTTTACACGGAAGTATAATAAGAACCAAATACCCGCATGTGGTGTCTCCAACAAAAGTTGAACAACAGCAAATGTGCGTACAGCAGAACCGATTTCGTGTTGCTAGCAATAATAATATGAGCTTACACATCTTTATAGCTATTATCAGATTTGAAGATACGAATATTGTGTTTGTATTTTTAGTATTGATTTTTATGATATTTTAATTTTCAAGTGATCTTTTATAAGTGTTTTAAAAAAAATGTTTTACTTACTAATCAAAGTACTCATAATTCGTTTAAAAATTGAAACATCTTATAATCCAACGTACAACACAGTTAATGCTTTTTATTCTTACCTTTAAATTTGATAATAGATCAAATTCACTTTTAATTGTTATAACAAAGCAAACTATACACGAATTTGGTTTTGGTGTACACAAGTTTACTATGTAAACTATTTAGGGTGCGCATATCATAAACGAGTTGGAAAAAATCATTAACTTGCCATCAACTTCGCGTACGTAGACTTTAATACACTAACCTGCCAGCGGAAATAATTGTCATAACCTATACACGACGGAAGCGGCGATAGCATTCTGTAAAATAATAAATAAAAGTCTCACGAAGATCGATATAATGATGCTTGACTGTGGTACAATACAAAATATATGGTAGGTATATATATTATTATATGTGTAATATAATATAATGTATATACAGTGACCTAATGGCAATTTCGGTGAATATGATTTACGACGATGATACTACACGAAAGTCTGCCATAACGTGTGTATGTATAAATATATATATATATATGTATATGTGTGTATATGTATTATTACTACTATACACTTTTGTGGCATTCGTCATGTACACTTTCGACCGAAAAACGCTTTCACCGTCGGCCTTTATTATATATTATAATAATACACTAAAACAGTTTTGAAACAATCGACTTTTATATAGTCTGATTACGCGTGGCGTTTTATTTTCTCATTATTATAGGTATTATTATTCTTTTATATTTTCAATTCTACTGCACATTTCTGCTGCTATTTACATTATAATATTATATCGAAGAGTAAACTATAATAGAAAGAAATTCGCGCAAACGATATCATAATATATATTATATTATATAATTGTATTGTATTACATGCACATATATATTATAATTTATAATATTAGATATTTTATAAATACCTATGTACAATGATAATTTATTTGCTTTAAAAATCGATCGTAAAACGAAAGCCGATTGTATGAAAAAAAAAGTGTTGAAAATAAATTATTATAATTATATCTCACGTACATGCGCAGAATTTATCACATATTATAGACCATTATCAACTGTAGGCGGTAGACGTGATGTAAGTAAACGATTTTATTGTGCGATCCCATAACGAATTTTTAATTTAAATTGGATTTTTTTACGTTTAAAATAATATTATATTATAAACGTTTTCATATACTTAATATGTGTGGGACAAATTAAATTTGAAAAAATTATTTATACATACGTATTACTATAATAGTATAATATGTGTATAAACTATACAAATACTCAAGTTTCTAGTTTATTCATAACAAAGATGAGATTGTATGTATAGAGTGCATTTAATATACTATACCAACTTGTCAAAACACTGAGTGACGTACACTAATGCATTGAAAATTCTATAGAAAAGTTACACGAATAATTATGAATACCTATACATTATTATACTATACACGCACTACAGCCACTACCGGAATACACGAATTCAACTAATTATTAGGTAGTCATTTTAAAGTATTAATAACCTACAAAACTATGAACATCTTAGTGATATCGAGTAAAATCCTTATCGATTGAACGTTATACTTAAATTAATACAAAATAAAATTCATGTCAAAGATACTTATTAATTATACACGTATTTTCGTTTAAATAAAATTTAGACCGAAATAAAAAAACGACATTTAATATTTTAAAAACTAACTAGTTTTTATTTATTTATGTAAAAGAAAATTATAAAATACGTTAATAAATATGATAAGAAAAAAATTTAAAACTTATTAATCGGGTGACGGAATCTAAGTATCTTTCTAAGCGATCGTTAAAGTTTCCCGATCCGATAAAGAAAAAATATAAATGAATAATATAATTCAATTTAACCCGTATTATATTTTAAAAACAATTTTAACCTAATAATCATAACAGATCTCTTAAAAAAAAAAAAAATAAACCATTTTTATTATTTATAATTTATAACATTGCAGAGAATGCATTTACATTATTATAAGTTATAACAGTTTTACTACGTCATTTAGTGTTTAATAATCTACATTTGAACATATTTTCTACAAGTGATAATTATATTAGGTATCCATATTTTTTTTCGTCCATACTAGTTAAACGTTAAAAAAAAATCTGTTCTTATTATTATAGTAAAATTCATCAAACAATAGACAGTTAAATTATTACTAATTATGCACGTGCTTACGGGCCGCGCTATTTTTTCAGTAATATCAATGTTAAGCATTATATAATTCATGACCAGGCATCGTGCTAACAGCTAATATGCACTTTTATATACCTATATTATACAAAATGTGCATTTCGAAACAATATTAATTTAAGTATACGTATGTGCATTTCTACTTTTTTGCATAAACCGAAAATGACTAATAGTATTTTGTATTGTTTTAATTTGTGTCAGTCGATTTTCATAAGCTGTAAAATACGATTTTATGTGTATACTATAGGTACTTTAGAAATTACGATCGCACAATGTTATACTTAATTTATAAATATGTTTTATTTGCTTGGCGTATCTATTTAGTTTAAATGGTGAATTATACATATTGTATTATTCTATTCAGTATTCAGTACGTTTCCAAAATTATGAGCAATTTCAATTTTTATTTATTTTTTTAGAAAGTTTTAAACAGTAAAATGTAAAAGTATTTATTTTATAACTAATAACAATGCTTGCGACGTTGTTATATGTATTTTAATGATCTTCTGCGCTGTAAATCATAAGCTTTTAATATTATTTGCAGCGGTAAATCAATGCATTTCTAATTTTAAATCTTAAATTGAAAATGGATATCTGATCGTCCGCAAGTATATTAATATGTGAAAAACTGTTATTTCATCCCCAGTCATATTATACCGCCGGCATCCGTCTAAATACAGAGGTTCTCAACTTGAGAGTAATTACCCCCAAGGGGTAAAACGGGATTTTACGAGGGATAAAAAATTAAAATAAAATTAATTTTTCTATTACCATCTTATTGATTGTAAAAACAATTCTTTTATTTTAATTAATTTTTTTTTTTGTTTTTTTAACTAAGTGTTATATTGTATTAAATGCTGCAATATTAATGCATATAAAAGTACTGCTACATTAAATTAAATTGCTTTTTAGAGTAAACTTATATAATATATACATAAAAAACACTATATCCACATAAATTCATATATTATCCACAAGAGTGAAAATAAAAAACATACATCGCTATGTACGCCGAACTCAACACGAGCAGATTTTCTAGGCCTTTCCTTATGGACAACACTATCGTGTTGTTGCAACTTGCAACTATACTCATATACATATACAGAATGATTCACAAGCATGATTATAACCCATTTTTTCTACAAGAATTAAATTATTCAAAACGTGTTTTTTAGAATTCTTAAAAACACTTAATACCTATTCAAATACTTCAGATTGCATGTACTACCTGCTTAAGGAGTGTCCTGTGGAGATAACAACTTCTGTTTTTCAAATTTATAATTTGGAAGAATAGTCAAACTGTGATTCATACTAGATCCTATACAACATCTTTATCATATTATTATAAAGACATTTTTAAGATTATTATCCTCAGTATAAATATTTTAAGAAACTGCTAATTTGAACTAAGAATTGGGCACCTACTTCGAAATTTATAAAAACATTATACTAAAAAAGGTGTGACTCGTTTAAAAAAAAAAATAGAAGAGTATATCATCACAAGACCCTACTTTCTTAAAAATAACAAAAATTCTGAAGAATTCGAAAATATTATATACCTAGTCTTTAAGTATATTTAAAATGGGGATGCCTTAGTGAATCGTCCTGTATATGTGTACGTATGCCTCATTTAAATACGATGCCAAATTAAAACCACGGACGAAAGTCGTATATAGCATAATAACGATGTTATTATTTTTGAACTATTTAATATTTCTCTTTCACCAAAAATAGTATACACATACCTATAATAGCTCTAATAAGTATACAGAACAGCTGTGTATAATATAATTACAACGCGACGAGATGAGAAACAATGCACGTCGTGCATACACCTACCTATACGCGTGTTATTTGCCGCAATATATGTGCACGCATATTCACATAATATAATATATAATGAACATTATATACATATATACGTGCGGTTTGTGTATACGGTACGGCGTTCTATGTAAACGGTACACTTATTAATTACCTACACGCCGTAATTATATTTGAAAATAATATCTTCGAATTTTAAATAATGAGGCTCGTCGCTCCGGGTATCCGCGATGATGGTATAATAATATATAATATTATATATTATAATAATGTGTGTGTATGTACTCGAGATGCTGTGCCCTGTGCGTACGAAATTAATGGTTGCACTAAATATCTTTTCTGGAATGACCTTCAATCTGGACTGCGCGTATATGCGCATACGAAAATTTTTTTTTTCGCTTTAAATACGACGTTAATTTTTGGTAACTCTATAATCTCTGTATAAAACACATATGCATTATGTATAATATATACATGGTATAAATTGAACGATTTAATACTTAAATTTTTAATTTATAATCAATGATGATTTTTTACGAGGTTTCTAATTTAAATTCTAAGACTGCTGACAGATAGCGGGTCAAAGTTTTAGCCCACAATTACTGACGGGGACTTTAAAATACATATTAAGTACTAATAAGTAATGAGATTTTTTAAATTTATTTTTTCGATAAATCAAGTTGATAACAATTTTTTAAGCTCTAATACGTCGTATTATAATATTGGCAATGTTTTACACATCTTTTGTCGCGTGGTGTAGATAGGTACGCCCATCTATAATAAAAAATATAAAATAATGTTAAAATATTGAATTTTTCCCAAAACGCGTACACTATATTTAAGTAACAGGCAGGTACTAGGTATTAATAGTTAATACATATTCCAATATTCTACAACAAATTATATTTAGTTGATTTATTCATTCATTCATTTATTTATTTAGTTAATTCTGTTTAAGTTCCTCGGCGAATTCGGACATACAGAACACAGTGCGTACACGCGCTTAGACTTGACGCTCTCGCCTAACCGATAGATATTGGGCAGAGAGTTAAACACCAGAATGTCTTAATACTTTATGAATAAAAAGTAATAAAAATATTCATTAAGGAAAATTTAGTTTTTCATGACTTAAAATTATGTAAAAAAATATTTTCGAAAACGTTAATAGTTTTTGAAATAGTGTTACATTAAATGGATCGTCTAATATATATATATTATGTCATCCATAATTACTTTATTTATTTTATTTACATTTTATTTTTATTCACACCAATAAGTTGTGTTTGGTGGCTAAAATTTAGTCAGTAAATTGAAGACTAAATCCTGCTTAATTTAAATAATAGATAAAAATGTCACGAAACGAAGATCCTATACTGTCGCATCGCATAACCTTCAAAATCACACAACTTTTACTTTTAAGCTCGGACATTGTCCGCACGTCACTGTCTACGGTACTCAAATTCCATCTACTCTGACTGTAAAATATCTTGACTTAACCCTAGATCGACGATTAATCTGTGCCCACAATACGCGTGCAAAGACGAAAACTAAAAACTTTACTAGTTAATATAATAAAAAAAAAAAAAAAACAATTATCAGATACACACATTCGACCAAATATTCGCCAATAGACCTCGGCTTGTCGGCGGAGACAACATTATTTATTTTCAACTTTATACCCGGAATCGCGATCAGCCGACTGTAATATAACCGGTTGTTCCAAACTATTCGATCGAACGTCAACTTAACGTAAAATATACACATATATATATACGAGGACATATACATAGGTGTTATAAATATAGTATTATATACCGATGTCCGATATACATTATACACATGTATACGATATTTATCACTGATCGTCGAGTCGTCGACACGAATCTACTGCAGCACTGCACAATTCCGGGGTCAATACCGTTGTTTAGTGAAATTATAATATATAACCTCGTGTCGGATCACAACCCTATTTACTCGCAGGAAAATTTCTTTGGATTAGCCTATTGGCGTTACTCGGAAGACACCCTTCCGCTTCCCTGAAGATTTGCAGGGAAGTCTCCAGAATTAAATGTTTTACTACCGTGGTGTATAAAGTTATTATCAAGTTTTTTTCGCCCATAAATAATATTTTTATGAAATAGCAACACGACGACAGTCATGTCGTTATCAACAACAATATAACTCTATTAAAGTTAAATATTACGACGACCATTTTTCGAGACAACCGCGAGTGCAGAATAAGAGCCCAGTATATTATCAAATTACTACACGAACCCAATTATAATCCAAAATTTCTCGAGATCCAACTCGAGTTTTCCTAAATCATATTACATTATGGGTACCTACTATAATATTATATTATACTATATTATATAGTAGGTATATTATATACCACGCGTATATAGCTCTAAAGCTCTAAATGCCGATTAACTGCAGGTAATAATATATATATATAATATACGATACCTATTTGCATATTTAAATATATATTTTCACATATAATTTACAGAGACGTTCAAAAATAGGATATTTTCGAAGGATATGGACATCGACGGAGATAACTACGACTATGATTTTGTTATTATTATTATAAGACACGACGATGGTCATACGCGCATCGGCGCAGTCCTAGGTAGGTATCTTATACTCATATATTGTCAGTATAGGCTTATTAAATAAATAAAACCAGTTCCCATATTGCCACATGTACGAATGCCATCAAGTTAACGTCTATATAATAATATTATTATTATTATTATTATTATTATTATTATATTCGCGTACATACTCACACACACACATATATATATCGACGTTTATTTAATATTGTTTCTTTCGTATAGTGTATAATATTATACTGTAAGTGCGCAACAGAATATCCGTCGGACCGACTCGGAGAGTTTACTTATCCACATCAAACGTCGGCGGTATATTATTCCACGCGGTTGTAGTCGCGCACTCGTGTTATTGATTCGAAACGAAAAGAGTATACGAACTAGTCAGATGTGTGGCAATTTGAACACCAAATAATTGAACCATTTAAACCCATTATCAATTATTTTTATTACATACCAATATAATATTATAGTATTATATATAGGTACGCGCTCGCATCTACAGCAGCACAGCTTATCCGTAGGCGGAAATCGGGTCAAATTATTAGTGGCGGTGCCAATATTTTTTAATACCAGAACTGGTACGAAAAAAAAACATTCTTGGTTCTCACGAAAAATCCAACATCGACATCATGACACCTGACGGAAATCCGTTTAATTTCAGGTAGATCTAATATAATAATATTAATAAATATTGATTAAAAACGTGTAAAGTATTACGCACATCCTCAATCACTTATATAGTTCAGGTTATATAGCAGAGGTGGTCAACTTATGGCTCTTGTCAAAGTCAAAAGTAGCTCGCGTCTTATTTATAAAATCAAAATTTACTCATTATTATTTATTACTATGATTTTTAATTATTTTTTTTTTTGGTATACATTTATAAAAATTTACCCAATTATGTTTAATGTATTTATCAACGTTGTGGCTCTTAATACCATTGTATTTATCCGTGTAACTTCATATCGGTCGCCCCGTTTCAACTTTTTAAAATAAATTTTATAAATTATACTCATAGCTTAAACAGAGGATCCAACTAAAACAAAAAAGATTAACATTAAACTTGTTGTGAATACAGCTATTCCATTTTTTTTATAAAATGCAAAACATATTTACAAATTACATCTACAGCCTACAGGACAGCATTTTGGAATGAGGTGATACTCAAAATATAACTTAGTCTCTAGATTAAGTTCCGCCCACCGTATTCCGCATATTAATTAGCTTTAACAACGTTATACCACTTATTACAGATAAGTATTAGGTATAAGTAATATAGTGTAATGACTTCTGCACTTGCAGTCAGTAAGACGGCTACCGTCATCGTTGATATAAAATATGATATGATGACATCTCAAACACTGGCTTACAGTTCTACTATACAACTGCGATTTAATACCTCGTCGGTTAGTCTTAAATTGTTTTCACTAATTTGTTTCATTCAAAAATATAATATCTGTCCGACATATTGATTAAGGCCAAACAACAATCTACCAGAAAAAAATACCAAAAGGTCATGATAAAACGCGTATACGATATAAGCTATCTATATATAATTTATATTGTAGTAGCTACAGGTATGCGTATGAAGACAGCAAACGATTGAACCTGTTTGGATGCACTTTACGTGTATAAATAGACCTCCGAAATAAGCTGAAAAACTCACAAATCTGTCTAAATAGGTTCTCGTGGCAAACGTTTATATAAACACAAACATACCTATTTAGGACAAATATCTTTTAGACCGACTACAATGCATATAGGTAATAATATAATGATACCTTACGAGCGTCTCTTAAAAATAGTCAATTTTTTTTGAGTTACGTGAGAGACCGACATCCGGAGAACCAATTAAAATGCAATTCAAGGTTTGTCTAATAATAAAAAAAAGCCGTATTCCTAAACAAAATAAAAACGTGTATTTAAATCAAAAACAGACAGAGATTCATTAGCCAAAAATATTATGTTCAAAAATGAATTTCTTCACCAACCGGTTACTATAGATATATATAAATTAAAAACACTTACCAGGTGGTGGTGACCTATTAAATCATCATAGTACCATTGTTATTTTCTAAAATTGAAAATTATCACGAATGTCAAAAATGATTTTTTTTGGACACAGATCAAATAATCTTTCGGTACAGCTGCACACATTGCACACCGTATACGTACACTATAATTTTCACGTTAAAAAATGACGTAAATAGGTCATAATTATTCATAAATATAATATAAAAGGCCGATAAAATAATACTAAATTTAAATAAACAAGTGATAATACATCACATGCATATGTAATATTATTCATTAATAATATTTATAATCAATGATAATATTTATAGTTATTCAAACTTCAAGATGTTCGTGTGTTCAATCACGTATATCCTTTTACAGTGATAAAAAGCTAGTAAATACTTTTCATACACAGAGCATTATTTTGACCTCACCTAACCTCACCATAGTTTTTTTTATTAACTTTTTTCTCGACGTATTTTCTTAATCTGGTCACATGTTAATATTTTGCGTACTTAAACTTAAACATTCTCGACAAAAATATAGTGTGTAAGTTGTTTTGAATATTTGAAACTTTCCATATCTGTCTAATGGAATAATAAAATAAATAGTATACATTTATTTTAGAAAATAAGCTATAAAATTTTCAAATTGCTATTAATCAAATATTGAAATTATATAAAAAAAAAAACAAACATGCCGAGACATCTCTACTCCCACAAAGAATCTGATATAAATAATGACTGCGGTGTTGTGGTAGCAAATTTTAAATCTATTAATCTTTAAAAATCACTCTTTTCTACATATCTCTAAAAATTAAGTATACTAATGAAACAAACACATCATGATCGATTGATTCACTTATTTATATCGATCATACGCCATAATCATTGCAGTTATAAAAATTAGAACAACTAATGTTTATTTAAAACTAAGCTGTGTATAGCCTACCAACGACCTTTTGCTTATGCGTGCATGCGCTATGCGAGACCTGAGCAACAACACGCGTGCCATGGATTTTCCATCCCCGATGGCAAAGGTATTAAGTATTTTAATAATGTTGTACTTCGAAGTAAATACGCCTCATAAATAACAAAATATATACGATAACAACAATTAATTGGTAGTCGTCTTAATCAACATTAAATAATCATATGTATATGTTCTTCATATACATATAAATAAAATATATATGTAGGTACAATTGGTATACCTACATATAACGTGTCGTTGTAGGAATAATATTCGACACGATTCATTTTCGATACAGTTTCAACAAATTGGAGTGTGAACATTTATTAATCAACATAGAACATATTATAATTACATTACCTACATATATTTATAATCACATACCTCTGGAAATCTGTTGGTCTGATTGTCTAGAAATGCATATTTATCCATTGTACATCATCAACATACTGCCTACACTGTGTTTAAACTGCAAACACCAATAACGGGATAACTATTAATTATTATTCAAAATTATGCGAATTGAGGTTCGCCAAATTTCCAATTTGAACTTCAAATGCTATTATTTAAAAAATCGTGCATATATATATATGTATATATTGTACGTGATTACATAATTTATGATTCATGAAATTATAAATTCAAATAATATAGGTACCTATTATAATAATATGTCAACTACTTGTATACGATTAGGATGATGTTTGACTCTTTATAAATTAAGATAGACACAGCGATATTATTTTAAAATAAAACAATTATGCAATCATAACTTTTTAACAATAATAAAATATATTTATTACTTATGAGTTATGAGGTACATTTCGTGATATTATGTACCAAAAAAAAAAAAAAAATCATTCTGAAACAAAAACTAATTTATTAACAGTCAAATGTATTAATATATTTTAATGGTTTTAATGGTTTTTATTTAAAAAAAAAAAATAATATTTAATTATCTATTTTCTATGTAATATGTAATAATATAATTTAGTATAGTATTTTAATACCTTTCATCATTTAGATCCGCATTATAGTTGCTACGTGTTATATAAGCCATAATATTAAAGTGTATTAGTATCCAACAAATTTCTCAATTATAATTTAATATATTATAATATGGTTGTAGTATTGTTGCTGAATTTCTCACTGTCATTATAAAATATGGTTAAAATTTCGTTTTTTAACATATGAACTTTGATGTGAAACGGGTTATCGCAATAAATTTCATTGGGTCTACATCCTATAGTATCAAACATATTATAAACGAGTATGCATTCACTATTCTATCTTACTGTAAACGGCATCGAATTTCGACGATATTGAAAAACTCTGTACCGGTGAAAATATACCTCAAAATCTAAATTACTTTAAAACCAACATCGTCATAAGACTTCCAATTTATATCCATATAAACTATAAACAAACAACAACTGTTTTTGAAGAAGCTTCACTATGCATCTCAAATGTCTACTTATATATTATAACCTATAGGTGTCAATCATCTTATAAATATATTTATAATACCTACAGACAACAATAATAATAATATACTATAACTTATCTCACATTATAGCTTTTTAAATGTATCATAATAATATTCGTGTAAAAAGTATGTAAGGTAAATCTAATAACTATTGAACAGTAATACAAGGAAAAATGGCAGAAAATGAATAATATATTGTCTCAAAATTATATTTAACTGAGTAAGAAAAACATTTTCCGATGTTCGCCGGAATATATCGATAATAATATAATATAGGTATGCCGTACGCTAAGGTCATACGCGTGTGTAAGCATACGCCGAATGACCCAAACAAAATATTATTATGTTACATTTTATTCCGAAAAAATTTGTGATTATGAAGTGCAAACGTACAACGCACAATTTCATCGTCATATATTCACATATAATCTAAGTGCGTATAATAATAATCTGCACTTTTCGATTTCGGTAAACAACCTTGCGAGTAAAAAAAAAATTGATTTTAAAATTATAGACAATACAAATTTAGAAAAAAATCTAGAATATTTTATAATAATATCATGACCATCGAATTATTTCCTAAGGTAATATAAACTTAAAGTAGGTAAATCCATTTAAATCAACATATTTACAGGAATATCACTTATCGCCAATCACCAATCACCGCATACTCGCACGTAATATAAAATACTGCGTGAATCATGTACCAATGTTTTGACGGTAATAACGTTTTCTCAAAGTGATAATTTTCAATTTTACTAATTATATATTATTATAACAATGTTTACCTGTTTTCACCCTATTCGTATATAATATATATATATATATATTTCCTGGCAAAGGACTTTTTTGACTTACGAAATGCTTCTTCATTGATAAATTATATTAATCAGTATTAAAAAGATATTTTTTTTTACAAATTATAATTGCTTGCTATTTATTTGACTACAGTGCAGACTGCTACAGATACTTTCACTATGTTATACAATTGACTTAAAACCACTCTACCGAACTAAATAAATTATCTAGCTCTAGCATGCACATTGTACCTACTATAATAATATTTGTGGAATCTGCTGTGTTCTATTCTGCTTGCAAAACTTTTAATGTTTTATTTTTATTAATATTTTCTTTGCCGAATTTTAATATTTTTATCATCGCATATATATAATTATATTAATTAAATAATATTACATTTTATTTATTGTGTCTATAACAGTTCGTTGCCCTGTGATTGCAATAAATAAATATTATGTAACGTCTACACTCTACAATCTATTATAATAATATTATTAAATGATAAAGGTACTAAGTTCTAATACGTGAGTTTCTGTATATTTTTAACGCATGCTAAATAAATTAATGTAAGCTATTTCGTCAAAAATCGAATTAATAATAATATAATTAACTACCTACACTATACAGGCTGCTTTACAAAATACCCAAATTTTTCTATTAATAGTACATTTATTAAAATTTTTAAGTTTACTCATATACTTCTATTTTCAAAGAAAATTCAACATTTTTATTGTAAATCGTTAAGCAGACGGTTTTTAAAAAAAAATAATGTATTTATAAATAAAAATTCAAACGAGTAGTTTCTAAATTATTAAAACGGAATAATACATTAAAACTTAGCAAGGCCGTAACTGAAAAAAATTTCGAGGAGGGATCAAACATTTTTTTTAAATATAAATGCTGACAATTTATAGTTAATAAACTATTCACCGTTAAAATATTTCTACTTTTAAATAGACCCCTGGGCCCTGTACCCTCCCCCATTTGCGACCTTGATACTTAGAATAATAGTCTTTAAAAATGGTTTAAAAAATATATAATATAGATATTATATTCTAACTAATTATTATTTACAAATTATTAAATTTCGATAGATTAATATTAATTAAGTACTAACATTTTAAAATCATCATAGACTTATTCTCCTTACAACAAAAAGTTACTCAAAAACTACACATTCAAAGTTCAATGTAGATACATCATCAATTTTTTTTTTTAAAACCGTCAATTATAGGTAGTCTATTTGCTGTACAGTAGGTTTCGAGTAGGTATGCGAATATATCACAGAACACCGACACCCACTGTAATGTATGTGTAATAATTTTAATTAAATGATAAATCATTGTATACGGTGAAAATGTAGATGGTTCAACGTTTTGTTAACCGAGGTTACCAAACAATTATTTAATAAAAATATTAAAATTTTAACAAAATATGTTCGCGTTTTTTTAACATAAATATGTTTTTAGGATGAATACAACTTTTTTTCCGACAGAGTTTTGCGGGGCCGATTTTAATAACACTATATTATATGTTTTCGTTACTATAGTAACAAAAAAGTTAAAAAATAAACAAATTAATTATAGTTAATAGTTTTTCCATCCCAAAAACATATTTATAATTCATAGATTTTGCAAAATATCAAGTAGCACTTGTTTCGTTTTCAACTTATATATGCGGAAAAGATATTTTTTTATTTAATAATTCGTCACAAAAATAAATTTGAAAAAAAAAACGCATTATTGTAAAATCAATATGTATCCGATTAATACTTTAAAAAAGGAGATTCTTATTTGAAAATAAAGTTGGGTTTTCCAACAAAGAACGCTCGTCCTCAAATGATATAAAAAATATAAGTATTTGAAAATATAGCCTTCAAGCGTACTAAAATTTTTAAAAAATTTAATTTTTAATAAACTCATTATTAAAGGAAAAACAGTTGTGTGAGAATGTGCACTTGCAAGTTGCAAGTGAATGTTTCTGTAGGTATATTATTATTGTTAGCTGGAATCAAGCCAAACCCTCGCAGATCGTTTATTTTTCTTGCTACGAGGAATAATTGTATACCTATATTATATTTTCATCGCGTTAAGTATCAAAAATCATAAATAGGTTGATTGATTTTTTTTAAATTTTTTTTTTACGTTTATGTGTGACATTTTAATTTTACATTCTTGTAAATAATACCAATGGTATATAATATTGTTATTATTGTTTGGAGGTCAAGTCATGAATAATTATCAGTTCGTTATCGCGAGCCCCATAAGGCTATAACTGTTCATAGTTCACAAAAGTATATTCATATGTAATACGTTATTATTATACCTATACCTGGCTAATACACTTATTCATTCCTAAAATGACTAATGCATTGCAGGCGTTGAACAAGAACGGTTCGTTAAAATGTAAATAGTCATCAGTCATCACCGTACCTAAAGCATATTATATGTATTCACGTGTGTATTATAAACCTAAAACCATAAAAATACATGATTTTTTTTTTAGAAAACATTTTAATGTAGTAATTATTATAGCGCATAATGTCCATTATTATTTCATCAAATCGAGATATTATTACGACCGATACCTTACGAGTTACAACTATATATAGGTTCAATACCAATAATACGTTTTTCATACGCGTGCCATATTATGACTATGTGATATTATGTTTAATTGCAAGTCGGTCGTGTACCTCATCTATATAAAGGTATTCGTAGAAGTATACGGATATATTGTACCTACTTGTTTATTTTGTAACAATGTGGTGAACTATATAATAATTCTATGATATCGCGTATATTTATCACGAATAGCACTATATACCTTTTAGTAAACTCGGTGAATTGGAGTCCTTTTTTCAAATGTTTTTACAGATAGTTTCAAAAACTGTTATGTTTCATTAAATAATAATATCATTAGACAGGTAACCCCCTCCCCCCCATATTCTAATCTCTTACAATATTTTTTACGATGAATTTGTATTTGGTTTATTTTAGTACTCGAAATTAAACGTAAAAGTACAAAAATTGACCAAGTTAATATGTTATAATGATATACAGGATACACCAATCATACACGACCTTTTTTCTTCAATAATACAGTTATTAAAAATCTGATTTTTAAAATTTTTAAATATTATACTAAAAGACCACATTTTCAAATTCTTGAGATTTTTTTGCACCGTTCGAGGAATGTCCCAGAAGTCTTTTCCAAATGAGAACCCCCTTTTCTATTGTAAATTTTTAAACTGTTGATTTTTCTACATTTTGACGTATCAAAATCATAATTCGAACAAGTAGTTTTTGAGGAAAAATAGGGGTACTGGGACGGGTGAGCATATACTCGGTGAATCACCCTATGCCCTATATAGCCTATATAAAATACAATGAATATTTGCACTGTACCTATGCATATATTATGATGCATATTATACTTTATACCATATTATATATTTTATGTATTATAACCATTATATACTTAGTACTATTATTCCGTTTTAATCATCTACTCGTCGTTGTGCGAAAATTAATTTCTCTGTATGTATATTTTTTTGTAATACGCGTAATTTACCACGAAAATGTCTATTCAATGATGTCTACGCGCATAATATATAGGTTTGTATTATTATGATTCTATGCTTAAAAAAAAAAAATGATTATAATAACAATAATAATAAAAATAATAAATAAATAACAGTGTAGATTAAATTATCTGCTATATAGTTACTACCAATAGTACTAACTATATTAGTAATGGTATTATTCGTATAATGATGTACCTACCTATACGTAGACAGAATTTTTTTTTTTTTTTTATCGTGTTTAAGGAAATTGATTTTGCGAGTAATTTTTATCCGCATACGAAAGCGACGGTAAATTGCTTTCCAGTCATTAAACAGATAATGATGTATCATACACGGCATCATATAACCTACAGCACAAGGTATATATATATATAAGTACGCATAAATAAGTAATAATACCTAACCGCAATGATCGCGGTTTATATCAGCAGCTACGAAATAATAATATGTAGATACGCGTACATTACGTATCTTGTGATTCGTATACGTGCACGCACTATACATGTATAATATAATGTTGACCGTGATTTTATTATACTTACCAAATTTAATAAAAATAATTCCGAAATGGCGAAATACATTATTATAGTATACTTGCAACGTGGAGCTCGCCGGTGTCATATAAATATATATAGGTATATTATTGTGCGTGAAGATTATTTGTTCGAGATAAATTAAACTGTGTCAGTTAAGAATTCGGTATATACTCAGATACGAAAAATATATGCGAAGTGTAGTTGAAAAAAAACATATCGTCAATTAAGAAATTCAAATTGCAGGACACCGCAGCATTTATTGCTTTAGAGAGGCGAAAATCGTTATTAAAAATTCATGTTTTTGAATGAATTTCACGAAAAGTGACGACCTTAATTTATGACAAACACCTAATTTTTGTGTTGTTGTTTGGCAATATTAGTGGTTTTTAATTTTTTATTAGCAATGTGAATATTTTGATAATACACTGGCCCACTGTGGACATTTCCCTGCCATTATTGCATTAATTGGCCTATTATTTTATTATGCGTGTGTCTGTTCCTGGCGGTTCCTGCCCATACCGGCCATATCGTCAATTACCATACAGTAACGTCATTCAACACATTTCACAAGATTTGTATGTCTGTAAAATATATATTATATATACAATATATACAATATTATACATATACATAAATACGTAGGACGTGAGTACGTGACTAAGTATAGGTATAGTTAGTTGTAAAAAACGATAATATTATATCGATCACCGACAAATCGGTGTCCACCGAAAGAACTGGGCTGAAAGTATAAATCGGTTACTATTATTGAGTGGAGGGAATTATTACTAAAATTCCTGTTTTAATAACTATTTGTTTTTAAAATAATGACAGTCAGTTGTCGTTCACACAGCACTTAGAGAAAAATAAAGATTTTTTTTGTCAAAATATTACTAGGTAATAAAATATTCTATATGAGTACATAGATGATTTTTCATTAATATTTTGGTCAATTTTTTTTATATTTAGAGGGATTTGAGGGACTTGAAAGACTTTTGAGACTAAGCCTTCACAGATCTCCGCCAATGTGCGAAAAATTATGTTATTTAATATTTGAGAGGACTAAGCCGTTATTATCCTACCTATAAATAAAACGATTCGCGCGCCGTCTCCGTCGTGTCAATAGATGCGACCGGAAAAGTCTATACATACAATATTATTGCAATACATGAGTATAGTGAGTACAAAATGTTATATATCGATCGACGCCGTTTACATAACTATATTGATCGTATATCGTGACTAGTTACATCCAAACAATATCGTTAAGTAATCGTAGTCTGCTGTGCACACATATATTATATTATATTATTGGTTCACTATATAAAAATTATATTACATTACCTATATACGTTCTGACCTACCTTCATATGTACCTACTCACACAGGCGGGGACTGCACTACTACTACTACTACACGGGTTCACAACCAAATACAGCTAACAGTCACCGCGTATATGGCCGTATTAATGTAATGACAGAAAACATATTAATAAGACCCGACGAGTTGACACGGATATAGGTAGGTAGGTATAGGTATATACGCGTTTCCTGTTAAATTTTTCTTCCGCCGTTCGTTTTCTTTCTAAAAAAAAAAAAAAAAATCTCTCTGAAACAAGTTATTTTTAATACACACGGGCACATATAGTATAATATATTATATTATGTATATAAATTTTCACACCATACGTCTTCGCGGCAGCTAGTTTGACTCGGCACAACGTGTGCTCGAAAGTGCCCAATGTGTAAACTTAACATAATATACATATATATATATATATATATATATATTATATACACGTTTTTATACGATATAATATTATATATAGCTACACGTGGATATGATATACACAAGAGTTCCAATTCTCACATATATTATTGCACCTATTATTATATTATATATTCGAGTTAGTGCCCATTATCGTCGCATATCACAAAAACGCATTCTATTATCTTAACCATTGTTTCGACGTTAACCATATTAATATACGTACACAAAACACATCCGAATTTCACTTTTAAATACCCACCTACAGCAACTATTATACACACGTATTATTATACTTTGCGTGCAGTACTTACACATAGGTAGTATATGTATGTTTATATCAAATATATGTATATATAAATATACTATGTACAGGTAATATATTATATTCAACATAAAACGGCAGTAAACAAACCCATAATAGTAATATATATATATACTTATATATGTATTATATTCTCACAACACATTTTATCATATATTATTGTATATTATATGTTTATAGTACCTACTTAAATGGTTTAATGTAAAGAATATATAATATAATATATATATTAAGAATAATTAGAATAAATCATATAAATAGGATAAGTATAACGAAGGCATATAAAGAAAGAACTGAATCGTTTAAATAATATATTAATTTAATTAAAAATACAACTATTATAAGCTATTGGAATCTGTTTTTGACAATATTTATTCTTAAGTTATTTTAGGTAGGTACTCACTTAGTCGCACAACATATTATAGGTGCAACTTTTTTTTTTATCGCGAATAAACGTGAGTCTCTTTAAACCAACGATGATCATTACATCCGAACAAACATTAAAACCGTATAATATATGATGTTTATCAACTGCAATTCCGTGCAGACATGTGGCTAATTAATCAAAGTATACGTACCTACATAAATGTTTGCTTAAAAAATTATTGCACATAAATTGTATTCGATTAATATTAATAATATTGCCCTTGAACAATAATAAATACAACTTGGCACACGAAATTTTTTTCGAGATGTACCTAAGTGCCACGCAGAAACGATAGCTGCAGCCACATCGTGTAATTTCCAACTCTTGATTGCGCCATTCGTTTATGCTACGTGTGTTGGTACCTATGCGTTTATATTTTTAGCAACCCCTAATTTTAACTACGGATTTTTTGTTGTAAGTGCTATGAAATCATAAATTTATCTACTTAAAAATGTTGTGCTTTTCTATTAATTATCGCTATACATCGTAGATAAGTATAACACACACATTTCCGTTATTTTCATTTCCATTTTTCCACCACCCCAAACATAGCATAAAAACACGATTTCACGTTTTTTCTATAAATATTAGCACGGAGTTAGTGTGAATTTGCGTAATCAATTTCAAAAACAAACACTCAACACAGGTATCACAATACCAAATGTATTTATACTCTTCCAAAGTGGTGTACTACTATTTCAATGATCTCTCCATTTTTATTTTATTTTTTTTTTGAGCATAAGTATTTATTTATTTTACATTATCCAATGTGTCTCGATATTCATTCAAGTAGTATTCTCTAAAATGATAATAAGCAACTGGAATGAGCTAATATTCCGTTAACCTGTTATAATAAGGTTATTATAATAACCTATAATACCTACATATATATCTCTACAAGTAAAACTTTATCATATCTACCTAAGTAAAAAAATCAAATTTCATATTTTAATAATGAAAATGAAACATATTTTTTACTTTATTATTTTTATACATTTTTTTTATATAATACATAAATCAAAAAATAATTAGTTATTTTACTTGCAAATCCTTGACTATACGTGAAACATATTCCATTTTAGAGATTTTAAAACTATATATTGTCCGAATAAAATATACCATCCTGATCCTCGTGAACTCTTTGAAAGCAACAGCAAGTATGGATATATTTATGTTTAACTGTGCGGGTTTAGAGTAGATTTCTATAATATAGCGCACACCGAATGGTGAACTGACGTCAATTTTCTAGAATCCAGAAATTACACTGGTACCCATCATAATAAGTACCATTGGTTGATACTGCAATAGATATAGTCATATAGAGGAGAGGAACATTTTGCAGAAATAATTTTTCAATGTTTTCATGAACAAAGACATTTCGAGGTATACCTACAATACTTTTTGTTTTGTGTTTAATATAAAAAATACTGAAATAACTAAAGCATTTCAAACGTCATGGAATGTTCTGTTATTCATCCAACCTGTATAACAATAATAAAGGTTCGGATTTGAAAGCAAAAGCCTTTTTTTAATAATAATAATAGAAAAATAATTTTTATATAAAAATGTGTGTTATTAATATTTAAGACCGATGCATGTAATTTCCATGCCTTTATTTCCTTTTTTACTTATAAATGCCTTTTTCATTTTTTGTGTTTAATTTTCAACATTTAACGGTACAAATCGATTAGATCTTTTGAAAACTGTGCATTCGTATATAGTTACCAGTTACGACCATTACCATCCAGACGGCTATATCTACCATACCTATAGTACCTACTCAGTACTCTCTCTACTTCATAGCTTCAAAAACGCTGTCGTGTATTAGATGCAAATGAAACAATATAAGTAGATACGCTCCGGATAAAAGCACATCAAATGCAATATTTTATTATAATATATTATAGGCGAGGCACGCGACCGCAAAAAAGAAATCTCATTTTCAGAGCTGCGGTCGTCATTATTATGGGCGCGAAAAATTGCACGCAGCTAGTGTGTTCGTAAATCGTCATATACCTAAATATTATGTATTATACTATTATAGTAAAAGTAAGGATATCGAAAAACCCTAAGTTTAACCTGGTAAAATCTTGATCTTCTACTTCGAAATATCATCCAAACTACCTATCTTCACATTCATCTGGTTTACGATTTCCAAAATTTAATTTTCCGCAATTATAGGTCATAGGTGACATTTTCTCTTAAAAATTTTTTCTGAATCTCGTTTTCTATTTTTTTTTTTTTTTTAATTAACCACCACAATAGTCCACTAATCTTTTAATTTTTAATTTTTAACTTACGTTTGTTCATCATGCGTTGAGTTAACACTCGCGGCATTCGACTTTAACTTTTTCTCCTATAATAATACTAGTATAACTAGTAGGTATAATCCGCCGTATTTAGATTGCTCAGCCAGGTGTGGATCCAATGGGGGGGGGGAGATAGCTCCCCCCCGTAGATGAATTATTCTAGGATGTCTGTTTTCGGCAGTCGATAAAATACGATACGCACATGGTATTCGTACTTCCCCCGGCCTCCATAAATATATAAATAAATCATATTCCAGATTTATTGACTAGGTATATTTAATAATAATATAGAGAACGATTAGATATAATTTTTGATGGTAGGTATGTTTAATAACTCCTTGTCATCTTATTATTGTGTGTATCCATGAATTCTGAAACATTACATTGAGACAATAAATCGATCAAATTATTAAACAGATTCTGTTAAACTTTATTAAAGACTTTCTCTCTTTATTCCATAGGTAAGTACAAATGTACAATTCACTTATATTATCTCTTTCACGACGATTTTAAAGTGCCACTAAACCAGCATTTTCAATAGGTAGATGTCCTACAAATACTAAAAAGTACAACATAAGTGATGTAAAAAAAAAATAAGATTTTAAGTGAATGTTATCAAATAAAAAATATTTTAGAGGAATTTATTATTTGGTGTCAGTATTAGATTAAAATCCAGTGTGAAGAAATCTCAGTTACAAAAAATTGCCTATATTTTTCTCTTGATAAAATAGCGGCATTTTAATGACAGGAATATTGATCCACTGCAAATAGCAGCAAGGAACGTCCAACTAGTTGTAGAGGCGTATTTAGGATTTTGGCGCCCCCATCCCCCAAAAAAACTTAAACCCTACAAATTTAACTTCAAGTGCGGCGCCCTTTAAGAGACTTACAATTTGGCGCCCAGGGCGATTGCCTCCCTTTGCTCCCCTAAATATGACTAGTTACGTCCTTCAGTAAAAATGACTTCCGAATCGCGGCCCAAATGTTTTTAGCGTATTACGGGCTAAATTTTAGATATAAAAAATTATATATTTTAAACTTCAATTTTCTTCCCATTTTTGTAGACTGTAGATAGGATAAATTTTTTTTTTTTTTAAATTAATATGATGAAAACTTGTGATAGTTTTTTAAGTTCAAAATAGTTTTTAATTTTATTTAATAATATATTACCATATAGACATATATTATGCATATGTTATTTTTAATTATTATAGCACTGGTAAAAACTTATACAGTTATAGCTATCTATATTATTTATTTTTATATATCCAAGTTTGTCAATTTGGTTTTTTTCAACTGTTTCATAGTATGTATTTCTAATAAATGTTTCTTTTTCTAGTATATTTGTTCTTCGAATTATCGATTATTTATATGAGTACTTCTTAGTCTTATATAGGTTTCCTGTTGTATATCTTTTAGAACATCGATGAATACAAAAATATCGAACGGGAAACGATAATATTTGGATGTGGTCATGTGAACTAAAATTAATCGAGCCACAATTAGACTTTTTTCCTAAATATATTTGGGACGCAACTAAAATGCAGCCGTTCAAGAAGTAAATGTTTTTATTAGATATAGTTTAATTCAGTGGCGGATCCAAGGGAGGGGTAAAAGGGTAAATATCCCTCCTCGAGCTTATTATATTTAAATTTTATAAATTTATAAAAGTATAAAAATGTTGTCATTGATACCAGTTAGTAAGAATAAATTCTAAATGGTAATATTATAATAAGTAATTAATATTTATATTAATAAATATGTTATTAAGAAGGTATGAATAGTATCTGATGGATATATTTTAATCGGTGCATCCGAGTTGGGTCCCGAATACTAGGGGCTAATCGCAGGTAGTGTACTAGTTAGGTCCCAGATTTTTATAGGTACTATACTAGTTGGGTCCCAAATTATTATAGGTATTCCACTAGTTCCTGAATATTTTTTGGTAAGTACTACACTATACTAACATTTTCATTCCCATTTTAACAGACTGTCTATGAGCTATTTAGACCACAGGTATGGTTAAAAATGTTTTTTACAGTTTTTTTTTAAAATATTAAAAATGCTAAAAACCAAGTATATAAATACATATTATTTAATTTAAATAAATCCATATAATAGGTTTATGAAGAATTGTATAATTTATATAATAGTATTTGATAGTTAGTAAAAATATTGTACAATAATATTAATAGAATTTTATTAAATTTAAAAGTAAATGAAAAGTACTTATACATATATAATATGACTATTATGGGATATTCGTAATAAAAAAAGACGTAAGTGGTTTTCTCTCATGGATTTTTCGAGCATTCGTGTAATAATATCAGTATTATCGGTAATATCTGATAATTTTTGACATATCTTATAATAAACTATCTGGAACAGCGATAAATGCCGGTTAAACCTCGACGAGTTATCTATCGATATAGCTACATGTTGGTAGTAAGTGTTCTGCATTCTAACCACTAGCACTATGGAAGATTCTAACGTTATGTTCAGTGAAAAGGGCAAAAAAATATATATTATAGAAGGATATAAATTTTCATTTCACAAACTTCTGAAAAATGATATTGAACGATGGAGATGTATTCATAGATCATGTAAGTCATTTTTTAAATACAACGAAAATCAATTTATTGATCAAAATTTGACACATAATCATAATTGTGATTCCGAAAAAATATTAAATAGGCAGATATTAAATAATAATTTAAAGAGAAAAGCTCAAAATGATATATGTGAGAAACCTTCTAAATTATTACATGCTGAATTAAAAAACAATGATATAGATACATTAACACGTTACGATTGTACACTTATTAAAAAAAATATTCATCACGCGAGAAAAAATATTCTACCAAATATTCCACAAAGTTATGACGAGGTTCACAAAGTATTGAACGATTTAAATATAAAAACTAACAAACAAGAAAATTTTTTATTAATTAATGATAATCAATATAACATAGTTATTTTTTGTACAGTCGAAAATTTAAATTTTTTATGTAACAACAACACGTTTTACGTAGATGGCACATTCAAAAGTTGCCCAAAAATATTTATGCAAATATTCACAATACATACAATACATAATAATCATTATATTCCACTTATTTTTTGTCTACTCCCAAATAAACAAAAAGAAATTTATACTCAAACTTTTCGGATGTTATGTAATGAATGCGAAAAACTTAATTTAAAATTTTTACCTCAAACAATATATGTAGACTTTGAAGAAGCTATTCATAATTCTATTTTATCAGTATGGCCGGAAATAAATATTAAAGGGTGTAGATTCCATTTAGGGCAGAGCTGGTGGCGGAAAATTCAAAATTTGGGATTAACAAACGAGTATAAAAGTAATTCTGAATTAAGTAAATATCTCAAATATTTTTTTGGCTTACCATTTCTACACCCAGAAGAAGTGGAAAATTGTTTTATTGAAGATATAATGAGTCTCCAACCAAACGACAATAAAATTCGAGAATTCACTGATTATGTTTTTGACAATTATATTAATGAAGAATCTAGATTTCCACCAAAAATTTGGTCAGAATTTAATGCCTCGACAATGCGAACCACAAATTCCTGCGAATCATTCCATTCTCATTTTAATTCTATGTTTTACACAGCACACCCAAATATTTATCAGTTCCTAGAAATTTTAAAAAACGTACAAATTGATACTTATATAAAAATGAGAAGTGTAGAAGTAATGAAAAAAAGAAACTGCATTTTGCTAAAAGAAAAATTTATAGCTGACAATATGAATAAAAAAACTGCAGGAATAATCAATCGATTTGATTTTGTAAAATTAATATCGTATAAATTTTTACCAACAAACATGTGATTTTTCCAAAAATATTTTTTTTTTGTATTTATAATATTATTGTATAATAATTTTAACATTTTTAATATTTTTTAACTTACACCTATATGGCTATATTTATATTATATAATATGTATTTTTATACTAATTAGTTTTTAACCTTTTCAATATATAAGTGATTTATTTTTTTATAAAATTCTAATTACTTATATTTTAATAGAAAAGAAACAAAACTAAAAAAAAAACTGTAAAAAACATTTTTAACCATACCTGTGGTCTAAATAGATCATAGACAGTCCTAAGTCTGTTAAAATGGGAAGGAAAATGTTAGTATAGTACTATAGTGTAGTACTTACCAAAAAATATTCAAGAACTAGTATTGTAGCTAAAATAATTCAGGACCCAACTAGTGTAGCAACTATAAAAATCCGGGACCGAACTAGTATAGTACCTACAAAAATCCGGGACCCAACTAGTGTAGTACCTAAAATAATTCGGGACCCAACTAGTGTAGTAATTATAAATTTGGGACCCAACTCGGATGCAGCCATTTTAATAACCCCCCCTTGATGAATTTCTGGATCCGCCACGGGTTTAATTCTTGTGGATTTCTTGGTAAATGGAAATTAGTAGGTTATAATTTTTTTTTTTTGTCCCCAACCCAAGATAGAGGCATTAAAGGATTTTCTTGAGGGGGATATGAAATAATTTTATTTAAAAACTGTTACTCCATGTAAGACGATTAATAACAATAACTGCATAACTTATACCTGATTAAAAAAAAAAAAGGACAAGTGAGAGGTTCTATTTTCTATATTCCCCCCAATACATACGTTAATAACCCAAGACAAACTTGTTAAAACTGAGCAAAGTTAATCATTGCTCAATTAAGTTTACATCAGATAATCTAATATAGTATCAGTAGGTACAAAGGGGTAATAACAAAATGAAACAATAAAAACAAAATATCGTATAAATTATTTCAAAAATGTACAATTTATTTATTATGCAAAAAAAAAATTATAATAATGTATTTCAGTAGATTATACTATATAACTAATAGTATATGAGGATGTATTACCTTTTATCTTATATAATTTATGTATATAATATATAGTATACACGTATAATATATTAATACATTTATAAACATATATATAAGAGATAGGCATGTATAATTTATAATGATCGTAATATAATATATATATATATTACATAATATAATATATATGTATACATCAATGAAAAAGTCACAATATATAATAATGCTGGACAATTGCAGCAGAATCCACTAAACAAGGTGCCAAAATTACTCGAATCATTCACTTAGTGAGACATAATAATTAGACATTTAAGACATAATGAGTGATCTTCTACTCGCAGATAAGTTTTACTTATTAATAAGACACGATCAAATTGTTGTCCGTTCGTTACAACGACTTTGACAAAATTTAGTACAGATATGACGTTAATCGTGTACTACGATTGAATAAATTGTAGCCTAATGAACAATTTTATATGGACTGCACACCCTATTAATTCATGCATTAAAAAAAATGCTATTAACATAATTATTAATTAAATCATTATAGAACTACTAATATTAGTTTTAAAAAATAATAAATAAATAAGTACCTATGATAATAAACAAAACCAAATATGTTGGATTTGTTTAATAGTGTACGCAAAAAATAAATGCATATTTGCATAATACAAGTGAAAAAAACTATTTATTTAAAGATCATTTTATTGGATGTTTTTATTGTTTTCTTTTTGTTTTGTTTTACGTACACGATTTTGACATTATGACCGTCAATTACTGCGTGTAACAAATCTAATTTACTATATTTTTGTTTTAAGTATAAATAAATTCATTATGATAATTATTATTATTGTTGTATTATTATATTATATAATATTTATCAATAAAAGTTTATATTGATTTATTTCTCAAAATAATATTATATTTTTTAAATTATTATTTAAGAATTTTTTTTTATAAAATGTCTACGAATATCAAGGATATAGTAATGAATATATTTTTTAAAAATTGTTTTGTGAGAATTTTTATTTGAAATTTTAATTTCAAACAAAATCATATAGAACACACTGTTAATATAAAAAAATTATATATAAATAAATAATGTTTTTTTTTTAATTTTAATTTGTTAGAAATAATCTGTTAAGCCCATTTACTCGCCGACAAACATGATAAATAGATATTTAAATTTTTGCTAACACTTAATAAATCTCAATATCAAGGTCTTCTAGGGAAAAAAACCTAATTTGTTGTTATATTTATATATTTGTATATAAATATGTGTATATTGTGTCATGCATTAAGAAAGCAGATTTCAAATATAACTTTTTTTTTGTATTTAACATGACTATTTATACATTGAGAAAATAAAAAATATAAATATCTATAAGTGCAGAAAAGAATTCTAATACAATTACATTAATTCCCACACATTTTTAAGATGCTATCTTTTGTTGTTAATTATTATTTTTTTTTAAATATTTGTGGTTTGAAATCTTTACACCACGAAAAATGTTTTATTTTTTTTTTTTTTTTTTAGAAACAGAAAATTAACTTTATGTTTCTTTTGGATGTTATATTAGTAGGTTTTAAACTTTAGGCAGAAGACGTGCCATTTACTATGACTTGCTGTCCATTAGCAGCTGATGTTGTGGTGTTATTAGACTTGTTCTTTGCAGGAGACTTGTTCTGTTGACCTTTGGACTTTTGAGATTTAGCTGGTTTGGAGTTCCCGTTGTTAGCATTACCATTATTAGTAGTTCCATTGTTGGTAGTCTGAGACGTGGTGATTGTTTCACTTTTATTGTCATCAGTGGTGAAGTCATACACCCCTAAATAATCAAAACATTATTAGCTCAGATGTATGTTTATAATCTACTTTACCTATATTCAATTTAGAATAAGAGTACACTAGAGGAAAATCTGTAAGTTTATGTATTATTAACCCACATGAAGAATTTATATCGCGTAGATTTGGCTCAAGGACATAACATTGTTATGATCTTGTCCACAATAGAACTGTACTCTTATTCTATACAGAGTATAGTTTAAAATAACTACAGTAGTTAATTTAGCTATGTGTATAAATATAAGTTAGTGTAATTAAATTTCTAAGAAAATAGATAATATACAAAAGTATCTATGAGCAAGCAAATTAATGTTTAATTTTACTATATTACGATTACATGTGCTTTTGTTCATAAGTTTGGTTATCTAAATAATATTGTAAAAATATTAAATACAATTTATGTTCAATGTTAATAAACAAATGAAAACCATGCAACTAATATAAATACTTCTCTAACAACGCAATTACCAATTATATTGGATAATAAATAAACATACAATTACTATACAAATATTAATATGTAGCTAATATCTAACTAATAATAAAAAATTTAACATGGTACTCCTGAATAATAGACATCGAGACATTGGGTCTTCCCAAAAAAACATTTTTTTTTTTTTATCCTTGCAACACAAACTTCTATCCGTGCTTTTATTATTTACAAGCTTTTTTTAAGTAATGCATTACTTACAGTCAGTACTACTAATGGGATTAGAATTGATTGATGGTTCACCTTGAGCAGCAGCTATGGCGCGATTTCTTCGTTTTTGACTGCTTTTGGACTTCGGTACTTGCGCGTCCACACTAGATACAGACTCTAGCGCAAAATAAAATAAAATAATAGAAAAAGAAAGATAAGAAAAAATAATAATAATAAACAAAAATATTAATTCAAAACCCATTTTAGAAAAAGAAATATTATTTATTTTTATTTAGGACCCTATCCCATACTCAGTATTATACTTATGTAAGTTAAACTATAATACCAGTGTTAGTCTTAGAATTTACATTATCACAAAAATGACGAAACTTCTTAAAAACTTATCATATTAGTAACCTATTTACAGAAAAGTGCTAACTACATTTGAACATTTTTACAGTTAATGGATTATAGAATTATGGTACATAAAATGTTAAGCAAAAATAGCACTATGAAACCAATCAATAATGATTGACTACTTTTAGATATTCTTCAAAATGTATTATCAAAATAAAATGAAATCTTTAAGGTATTTATACTTTATAATATATATAAAAGAGGTGTCAGATTTTACTGCTAACCACTCTTAGTCATAAGAAAAAAAAATGTTAAAACATTATGAAGATGATAATTTAAATAACATTAAGAAGACACTACACCTACATGTGTAGTCTCCAACTTATACATGTAAGATAGCAAAAACTGTTTTGCTCGGAAGTTAGTACCATTTCGGCTGAAGTGATAGAAGACTCCAAATTGATATTATACAATAAAGTTGACAACAATATCTGTGAAATACTGTTTTATATTTTTGAGAACACTTATACAACAAAAGTTCTTATTGTTACAAAATTTATTATTTTTGAACTTGAATATAATATCCATATTGAAAAAATAAAAACAAATTTCACTGCCAAAATTCTCCTTTTTATGTGGTGAAAATTTTGTTTCTTAGTTATAACTATAACCTTAATCCTTATAGATTCTTTTCTGTACAAAATAGTTTTTAGTATATTTAACATTTATAAGATAGAGACAACAAATGCAGGTGTAGCATCTTCTTGAGATAATTTATTGTATACAAATTTTTAAACGAGAAAAAAAAGTTTAAACCAGCAGTTCCCAACATTTTTAATTATGTGGACCACCAATTTTGTAAAAAAATCTTTGAGGCCCACTAATGACTAATAAAATAATAGCACACCAATATACATATTATGTTAATAATATTTATATTATTAGGAGGTATATATTAAAAATAAATAATAATATTATTTTAAATATATACATTATAGTAATGTTAATATTATATGGTCTATAGCCCAATTCTACGCTGACCACAGTCCATGGGTGGGAAACCACTGGTTTAAATAATGATTTTGTTTTGTTTATTTACTTGGCTTGCAGATCGATTCAACTGTTTGATTATAACTTTAAATTCTTAAAATACTTTTAATATGAAATCAATAAAAAAACAATATTTTTTTGATTATCCATAATAAAAAAATTGCAGTGTTAACTAAATATATAATATATTATATGGTATTCTATTTATTATATAATTGCCTCAGATCATTATTTGTGGTAAAATTCAACTTCAGCTAAGTGTTGTTTAAATTATAAATTTCAGATCGATCAAGAACTCAAAATTTAGGTTTAATGTCTAAAATCGTAGTTTAAACATATTTTTTTAATTATAATATATTTATTTTTAGGTTTACAATTTAAACCATTTCAAAGCTTTTATTCTAAATATTTTTAATTGCATAATATGGTTATTATAAAATTTATTTAACAAATTGTTTAAAAAATGAATTGTGTTGCACTGGATTTATACCTAGTTTATGTATGTAGGTATGTGTATTAATAATATATTGCCAAAAAGTGCAAAATAATAAAAAAGCAATCTAAATCTACCTTTCCTCAAAGCCTTATTCTAATAATATACTATACTCATTATCATTATTATTATTTTTTGAATTGATCAAGCAACAATTTTAAAAACACTCAAAAACAAAAAAAAATAAAACAAACAAACAAACAAAAGCACAACAATTGATTAACAACTTAATTTTTTACCTCTATCACCACTGTCTTGAGCATTATCAAGAATTGTATGCTCATCATCAGCTGTTCTTCTTCTATCGTCCATTCGCCTGTTTCCACCACCTCTGGAACCTCTGGGAGCTGAATTACTACTACCACCACGACGTTCTCTGGATAAATTGTTTCCTTGACCAATTGATCGGTTGTACATGTATTGATTAGAACGTTGAGGAGGTGGTGGAAGTCTATCATCAACTCCATCTGGATGTTGATTTCTACTACCACCTAAAGAAAAATTAATGTTCATAAATAAAAATTGTATTTTTTTTAGTCAACAAAAACAAATACATACTATTGGTATAAAAATCATGCCTTGAACCTCGACCACGACCTGAGGTACCTCTGGGCCTATTACTTCCTCTTCCCATTGAGTTACCCAAGCCATTATTCATGTTTTCACTGTCAGCATTAAAGTTACTGTAACAAATAAAGAATAATTATAATAAAAAATATTCAATGCTCTTAGTTACATATTTAACACAACAAATTTCAGTTTTGTGACAATTTCTCAACATTTTTTGTATTTATTATTTGATGTTTATTAAATCCATAAAAATTATGAATACAGCAAAAAAGGTTGTTCAATTTACTAAATCTGATATTAAGAGATTTGTTATGAAGAAATAATGTGGGTAAACCATCAGCTTTTCAATCAAAAATCTAAATTGCAATATTTTGTATTTATTTGGTCAGATGTAAATCAAAGGGAAAGTAGTTTTACGATTTACGAGAACAAAAATTGTGACAACACATTATATTTCTAAAAGACAAGTGATTTAATAATATTTATTACCTAACTCATAATTACAAACCTAAGCTGAAACATACATGATACATATTATAACTAATAACTTATTTTAAAATTATATATACTTTTAATTCTACCTAATATTACAACTTACATAAAAAGTATACACTGAAATATGTTTTATCAATTGGCTTTCCTTTTAAAAAATTTGCTGATTTCAAATTGTGGAAAACTTAATATTTGAAAATACAATCCTTATTTTAAATTAATTATGTTTAAATTGTATATAAGGTATATTTGCTAGAACATATATTTAATTAATGTTAATTTGAAAGAGTTCATAAATGTTAGTAAAAAAAATGTTAGCCCCTGATTATTTAATATCAATTATATTTATATTGTGTGAATAATACATTTTAACCAGTTTTTATATTTGTTGATGAATATTTTAAGAGGATGCCAGCGTAGTATTTGTTATCTCTCTTTAACCCATGCACAAATAAGCAAATTTTACGTTCACAACAAAAATGACTATAACCATATTAATTTCTCAAATTAGAGTGAATTGACTTATTATAGAATTTAAAGTTAAGGATATTATTTAGTGCATCTCATAAGCGTTTAATTATATTTTTATTTTAAAGTGAGTTATGAATTTTTTAAGATGTATAAACAATTTACAATTTTAAAATACTCATAACTTGCTTTAAAATAAAAATATAATAAACCGCTTAAGAAGTGCCCAAGATAATGTTCTTTACTTTAAATTTTATAATAGGTCATTTCACTCTAACTTGAGAAATTAATATGGTTATAGACTATAGTCATTTATGTGAACATAAAATTTGCTATGTTATGCGTGGGTTAAAGAGATAACAAATACTACGCTGGCATCTTCTTAAGCTATTAAAAAAAAATCTTTTGGTAACATTAATTTAATCACCAATTAACAAATATGTGTATAAAGGAAATGTAACATTACAATTTCTGCAATATATAGAACCCACAAGAGTTTGGATATGTTTCAAGCAAACACAATTGGATAACAGATTAAAAAGCCAAGAGTGGAATCTCTCCTAATTTTTGATAAGTACAGCTGAGCACAAAAGCAGCACCTATTGCACTGGTATAAATTTATGTGTAACAGTATATACCAATTATTACACAATTAAACAGAGACTGTACATGGATGTTAGACCATGGAATGAAGCATTTTTTGTTCTTACTTACTCCAAAACTCACACTGAATAGTTTATTAAATACAAAGAAATAGTATATTATAATTAGGACGGTTTCTGTGCTTAAATAAATTTTAAAAAAATAACACTTTCTGCAACAATATAAATACTTGAATAATTTACCGGTCATTTCGCCTTTGCATCGTATAATTGGGAATCATGGTATGTGGATAAGCTGGCCCAGTACTGTGAATACTACGTAACTCTTGTTCCATTCCCATTTTTTCTTGCCTAATTTGTTCAAGTTCCTAAATATAAACATTTCTATTTAGTTAAAAAATATTCATATATAAAGAGATTAAATAAGTACTTTAAGGTGTTCTAAATGATATTCTAGTAGAACTTTAGCATTAGATATGCTTTCTACTGTGCCAACAAACACAAAAGGAACTTGACCCTCTTCACGAGGAATGGTAGGTTGTGGCTCATTATCACCTTCAATTTTTACTCTGATCTACAATAACAAAAAATATATATACATTTATATAACTGATACTAATAAAAATAAACTAAAACTATTTAAAAATGACATAATTATATATATTTTGTTTAAATCTCATATTACAAAAACTGGTTACAATAAATAACTTACTAGTATAGTGATATACCAACTGACAATAAAACCATAAATCATCATATACTATAATATAATTTACTGAATAATATCAGTTATTTTTTATTACACCTTACCAATATCAATGATAAGGGAAATAATGAATATTAAAAATAAAATTACAGTATTCTTCAGAAATAAATAATATTTTACTACAATTTTCTAAAATGCATAATGTTACCAGTCTTAAAATCTAATTTTTTTTATAGGAGAGCATTGTGGTGTTCATGAAAAAATTAAATTCAATAATTTTTAGGCCTTATAAATTAGCAATACTAAAAATAATACAAGGATAAAAAGAATAACTTACCACTCCACTCTTGTCGACAATATCTTGGATGTTTCGACCATTTTTACCAATTACTTTCCCTATAAAATCTCTTGGAACTTGAAGAAACTCTTCCCTATACTCTAAAATTCCTCGGGCTTTCATTACTGCATCTTTATTCTGAAAGCAATATTATTAGATATTTTTACTAAAATACAATACCACTAACTTACTTCTCCATAAATTTTGAAAACACCAGTATGTTCATCTAATTCAATATTTGTAATACCATCAACCCTGCGAGCTTGTTGGATGTTAGTGCCATGAGCACCAATAGCTAAACCCATAAGATCATCACGAACATTAAATTCATCAGTATATGATGATGATGTAATCTGTAGCTTGGAACTTTCCAGTTGCCTTGCTAACTCTTCAGTCTTCTTAAGCAACATAACCTTTTGATTCAGGTTTCTGAAATGCATGTCAGCTAACATCAATGCCCTTTTACTGGTCAACGGCGATCGAGATATAACACTCAATACTGATTGATCAGGATTATATAACACTAGAGATGCACCAATTGCTTTCTGCAGATCTTTGTGGATACCATCAATCTTAGCACTAAAAGATAAATGATTATTATTAAAAATATTTTTGTAGCATTGTTAAATTTTAGTTAAAAAAACTGATGATACTTACGACTCTCTAACATCTTCTGGTACATCAATATCGAACTTATAAAATGTATCTCCATTAATGTGAGAATTTATGTTACTGCATCTGACTCGATCAGGAGAGACTATTTCTGTAACTGTTGAGTTGAAATATTGAACAACAAACTGAGATGGTGGGTTACCACTGATAATTTTTATCACGGCTTTTACCCATCCATAACAAGGATGAGGTTCTCTGACTGATTTTACTTCTATTTCTTGATTATCGCTAAATTCTGTACTACATTGTTCATCTGACAAGGGAAGACGAACATTGTCACAGTTGAATTTAGTTTCAGGATACCAACTAAAAATTATTAAAAATAAATTATTTTTAAATTTAATACTTTTAGTATTATATTAGTTTATTTTTTCACTACCTAATCATGGAAATATCTATAGGGCAGGTATAAAATATTAACTTAAGTATAATCCGTTGTATTAGTCTTAATGTTAATCACAGAATATATTCTTTACCTATATTACATGTAATTTAAAAAATAAATCCAATATTTATTATTTGTTTATGACTGATAACCATTAATTTAATTCAACAATTAAGAAGCAATCAACAAAAGTATTAAATTGAAAATAATTTTAGAATAAAATTATTCAGTACTAATAACTGCATGCCTAGTACATTTTTCAGTTAACATAGAGTATTAAGTTTAGGTATGAATAGATTATAAAAATTAAGTATAAATTTAGTATAATTAGTAAACCTTTAACTACTGATATCCCTTATATGTGACAGCACACAAATTTTTTTGACAAACATCTTGCTGTCTTGTATAAACTTGTTTTGTTTATTCATGATATATAGAATGAAAATCTCCAATTTAAAAATAATAACTTCCAATAAACAGCATTTTTATTAAGTTATCATATTTTAATACAGTATTCAAAAGTTTAGTGTTGAGATTAACTTAGATAAATATTTGAAATAAGAGATACTTTTAAACTATTTATTCACATTTTAATTTATTA
This sequence comes from Rhopalosiphum padi, assembly GCF_020882245.1. NCBI lineage: Eukaryota > Metazoa > Arthropoda > Insecta > Hemiptera > Aphididae > Rhopalosiphum > Rhopalosiphum padi. Next base: position 27,267,129 of record NC_083597.1, on the reverse strand, counting down.
ATTGGTTATTAACTAGATACTAGACTGTACTAAAATTATATTTGTATTTATAAATTTAATAATATAATGATAGCTGAGCTATTGAACATTTCCTATAAAATTTCAAGCTTGAAGGAGAGAAGTTAATCAAATTTGTAAATTTAATATTGTCTGTTTTGTTGGATTTAAAAAAAAAAAATTAATGAGATTTATACAGTTGCAGAAACACTCAAGGTTTGATGAATCAATAACTCCTTTACACATGATTAGTTTTTTTTTATTTTATTTAATTGTATAATAAATTATTTATGCAAATCATAAATAATAGAACACAAAATGTATTTAAAATTAAAAACTAAAGGTAAATTAATGTTTTACTGTTATTAAATTTGCTCAAAAGTTAAAATCCACTACAAATTAGGATTAGATATTTCTTAACAATACTAACTATTATATTAGATTATCAGAAGAAAAATAATATGTAGTTATATGAATATATTTTTCTAGAGTTAATATTAAATTGTAAGAAAACAATGATTTCATAAATTTTAGATAATAACAATTTTTCAAAAAATGAACCATATTATTCATCAGGACAAAATGGGTATTTTATTATAGCAATAATCTAATAGAATAATTTTAGTACATTTCATTGAACAATTTATTATAAAACCTTAATTTAAACAATACATGTTTTTTTTTTAATACAAATCTTTTCAAATACAAATTATTCACGGTAAAAAAAATAAATAGGTGCTTAAATAAATAGTAAACACAAATAAACCAAATCATAATTTATATGAAAATTTTTTAAGTAGTATTAGGTATTATAAATAGATAAATAATACTCACTCATTGGGAAAAGAAACAAGAACTTCATTTTCCATTACACCAGTGACAAAACCCTAAAATATATAAATAAAATTAATTCTACATGTGTAAACAATCTCAATAATTAAGAATAATCTTATAAGTGACATAATATACTGCAGGATAATACAAAATTAACTTTTTAATGTAAAATACTTATTTATGAAATTAATCAATGTAAATATTAACTACCTATATCAATATCAAATAAATTATACATAAGGAATAAAAAAAAAGTTCAGAACTAAAAAGGACAAGATCCCATATTATAAGATATATATAAGGTACTATAATACATAATATATAACAATTTTAAGTACATAGATTGCCATATTTCTATTTACATGGCAAATAAACTAAACTGTAGGAATCTACAGATATTAAACCATTTTAATAATAAAGGGTAAATATAATATATCAGTATAGATCACTGTGAAATGTGTGTAGCAAAAATGTTTGGCATGAACTATTATTAAGAAATTCTTACCATACTTGTAACATGAAATTTTGATCAGCGATCAGCAAGTATATTATGTGGTAACATATAATACAAGTAGGTACTTACATTGATTTTTATCCTATATTTAGGGACAATAAAAAAATTATTTTTTAATCTTTCAAGAGCTCAGGTAGTCTTATTAAGCTTTGATGAAAAATATGGATAACTAAATCAAGGTAATTTGCATAAATTAGTTGTAAACAAAGTTCTGATACATCAAAAGAAATTGAGTGTGCCACTATTAGCCATAATGAATTATATTTATGTTGCGATATTAAATTTGAAGACCATGTAACTAGCCAAATTTGAAAAATTCAAAGCTATCAGAGCTATATTATAGCTTGTAGATATTCAGGTAGATTATACATATGATGGAACTGAGTTATTTGAATATCTAACAAGTATGTATTAAACATCATTTTCATATGACTGATAGGTAGTTAAGCAAACTTCAAATAGAGGTATCTCAGAATTAGCTTAAGAGACAAAATTGTTGGTACCACAACAAAAACCAATGAGAACAGTGCATTGTAGTTTGTAGTAGAATGGAATGGAGTCAACCATTTATTACCTATATGCTTTGGCAAGATGACAATGCACAAGAAATCGGTGAACAACCAAATGAAATTAGAGGGGTAGGTATTATGCTGTGAGAGCCGTGTTCAGAATGGGAGGGGGTGAGGGGCGATGAAAAATTTATAAAAAATAATAATAATTTTGAAATAACCTCAAACATGGAACTTTCGAAAAGTGGACAAAAAGACTCACCCGAAAAGGGTTGGAGCAGGTAACGGGCGTGTTTCGACCGAAGAGTCAGTTGCACGCCGCCGACTTAACGGGGAAAACCGGTGGCGTCGGCGACCATAACCTATTAAAATCGCACACGGGTGCGACGGCGGCAGACTCTACGGCGACAGCCGCCCCTTCGCTAACTCGACGCTAACTCACCTCGTAATAGGCGCCGTTCTCGAAGAGCACCTCGACCTTAAGATCGTCCATTGCTGTGCACGGTGTGTGTGCGGGTGTGTGACGGTGTTGATGACTCGTCGTCGCGTGTCTGGGTGGTGCGCGGTTTATGGCGGCGGCGGTGTCGGAGCGGCGATGAGGCGTTCTCGGCGTGCCGTTGGTGGCGGTTTCGACGGTGCGCGTATACGGCGAGTGACGACAAACGACGTGACCACGACTACGAAACGTACGTGCGGTAAGGCGGCGCCCGTGCGTGCGTGCGATACGGCTTCGGCGGCGTCGCGGTATACAGTAGTAATAATAATAATATTATTAAAATAATAAAAAAAAAATAACAATTTATCGATACAATTAGGTATAAAATTAATAATATAATTAACCGAAAACGCGTATACGTTCCGTGCGTGCGTGTGTATAAAACGATACGCGGGGATTTTCGGCGTTTTTCACACTGTACAATATTATTATCCGCTGCTCTTCGTTCGGTCGGCGAGTGAGTGGCGCGTGCGTCCGTGCGTGCGTGCGTTCGCGACGAGTGTTATCGGGGACGCGCGCGCAACGGCGGCGCGGTGTCAGTGACGGAGAATGGGGGGAAAAAAAATAAAGGAGATTTGCTACTCTTCTGCCGAGTGCTGACACTGCTGACTGTTCGTCGAGCGGACCGAGCCGTCCGGCGGTTGTCTACGTTGTCGTGTAACGTGTTGCGAATGTTGCGATTGTGCGTTTCTGCTCTTCGCGCTTCGGCCGCTAATCGTTTTCAGGGACCGATGACCGGTCTAGTCGATTACATACACCGACACTGACGAAGTGACGACAAAAAGGAAGCCAATCGGCAGTCGTGTTCTCCGCGGCTGCTGTCAGTTCGTTTCTGTGCCCACTGCCCTGTGGGGAAAACACGCAGGGCCAAATCTATAATTATGTTTGTCGCTACGACTAAACCTCATTATGTTTTTTTATACTCTGTGCTCGAGTGTATTGCTATAAGCTGTCATAACGTGCGTAGTTTGTGTTGCGTATAATCTGATAAGGTGAAAAATATCAAATCAACATTAAACGGCGAACGACCGATCATTTCAGGGAAAACGATGTTGTCAACTTCTAAGTTCTAATGGTTGTGTGTTAGTGTTAATCGACTTATCGTATTTGCGTGCTGGGTGCAGTCGTTGGTGTAATGCACTAATGCTGTTTGCCCGGGGGGTGAGGGGAAAACAAAAAACCACGAGGGAAATAAAAATTGTTTTTACTCGTCAAATCGTGCGTCACGGCGATTTATTAAGCGGTGCCTACTCTAACGGACCAATGGCAGCGGGCCGAGCTGTGTGCAGTATGTCCGATAGTAGAAGCACGTGAAATTCCCTTTTCCGGCAGCATTGTTTTTACTATACTTTTATCAGCTGCTGCAACAACCAGCGTCACCGGCTAATCGAAATAAATAATGATTGTTGTTATTATAATAAAACAAATAAAATAATGCACTTTTGCTGCACCGCGGTGTAGGTGCAAAATTCAATCAGATCGTAATTTTAATTTGTTAATTTATTATTTAAACACCTTACACCAGTTACACCTAACAAGTAACAATATTTACATGGCCCGGAGTCGCTTAAAACCTTAGATTATAATTTTGTTACTCGATAATATAACTCGATTACTAGAATACACTATTTAAAAATTATGATAGTAAGTATTCCAAATATCTGATGTATTCTGAAAATTAAATAAACACTGTCTAATCCCTATCTTAACAATTATTTACATGCGCGTATCGTTTGAAGATACCATGTATCCATATATTTATATCATCAAAATAATATTTTTAAAAAATATTCTTTAAAAATGTTTATTGTATTTAATTTAATAAATGAAAGACCTATGACCGATGGATACTTTTAGATCTGTATTATATCTATAATCTATATATTATATACATTATGTACTTTTAAATAATTATCAAGCTATTTTTAATTGGATATAGAAAGCTATCATTTGATGTTTAAATTTCTGATACTTTTTTATTTTTTATAATTTCTAAAATCGAAAAAATAATAACCAAATATTGCTTAACAAACAGAACTAAAAGAAGTCTTAAAAAGGAGAAAAATATTATATAACTTTTTTTAATATAATCCCCCCTCCCCATCGGCCATCACCATTGAAAATATCTGTGTACGTTACTACGTAATAATGTAATATACATATCAAATATTAGTAATATTACCTATATCAACTATTTTCAACTACTAATATTGATCGCAAATATAATAATATGTAATAAGCTGATAAAAATTAATAAAAAAGATATTTTATTCAAAGCCCTGATAGTTTTAATTTAGGTATACCTAACCTAGGAAATAATTAAATAGTTATCGCAAATGAAATGCAATTTTAATTTTTTATAATTTATATGCATTTTTATTTGAATATACAAAAAAAATGAAATCCTGCTAGAACCTTGCACGAAACATCGACAATTCAAATTCAGATAGGTATTATTTAGTGAGGTGTAAAGAAATATACATTTCTTTAAAAATCGAACTTTATTTATTACATTGATAAATGATAATATCTACATATTGAATTTAAACAAAAAATTCGATGTATTGATTGAAATCTAACCTTCCTAACTTATAATAAAAAGTATTTATTTATAATTTAGAAATATTTATTAGGAAAAAATTAGTTTTGGCATATATACCTATGTTAATTACTCGAATAGCTCAAATAGGATATCCATATCTTGTCTTATAAAAAAATGATTATTCTAAGGTATTCGTTTTAGTGATTTTAGCCTTTTCCTATTTATACGTATGCACATTTAAGATTAGGATTTAGGACTGTTATTAAATTTACAAGCACAACAGTTAAGACACGTCTTGATAAAAAAATATTAACTTTTTATTACCAGGTATCGTTTAATATTTTTAAACAATGACTGTTGCCCTAATAATAAGATTATTTTTGTTCTGTGTTATTATTTTTCTGTTCTGGCGTTAGGTATAATATGAATTCATCAATAGATAAGGCTATGCTACTAAAGTAGAAATATTTTTTTCATGACAATTATTAAAATCACTAGTTAATAGTTATATTATATTCCACTAGCCACGAGGTCATTAAACTTAATCATTTATTATTTTATCAATGATAAATGATAATATTCTTAAGCAATATAAATGTGTATGGCTTACTAATTCAATATTTAAGAAATAAAATATTTTAGTAACTAATATAGTAATATATTACAAGTTATAAACCAATTACCTACTTTTATACATTTATTATTTATTATAAATCAAAGTAATTACATTAACAATTAACGTATGTTTACATTTAGTTTTACTTCGCATTATACGGTAGTGGAAGTATTTGAATTTTAAAACTTCGTGTTATTTACTAATTGATTTTTTTATTTATAAAATAATTATAATTTTTTAAGTTTTTTTTAATGATATCATACGTTTTTAAATCCAAATAATTTTATTCTTAAGTAGTATATGTTTTTGATAATTTAAAGATACCTCTATAAATCGAATTTAAAATGAGTATATATATTATTAATTTGATATAACTTTATAACTATATAAGAACTTATTTAATATTTAGTTGAGTAGATTATTGAAAGATATTTTCTAAAACCTCAACAATTTTTGATAAAATAAGCATTTACATATAAATGAATCATTGTATCAAAAAATCTTTGTATTTTTAACTTAAATATTTAAAAAACGAGTAAAAGACAAACTAAATTAAATTATTGAAGTAATTTTGGGACGCCGCATTAGGTCACCATTATAATATACAGAGTGTAATAGATAGAACTGACTTTTGGAATAACTTTTGTTCTAATTAAGATTTTCAATTTTTTTATTTTAATTATGAGATCCTAGCCCTAACTATACATGTATAGTTTAATTTTTAGTACTGAAAATTAAATTTGATTAAAATTTTTTTGGATAAATTTAAAATAGCCAATTTGTGAATCTGATTATAAGAATAACTTTGATGGTAAAAAAGTGTATGTAAGTCAAGTAGTTTATTTTTTAGAATTTTTCTAAAATATCAATATTTTTTGATTAAATTAATTTGGAATGTAATAATTTTTTTAAAAATAGGATTTTTGAGAATTTGCTGACATAAGTATAGTTCTTAAAATATTTACTCATCATATAATAATAACAATTTTTGTCATACGTTTAAGTATCATAATTTTTTTTTTCTGTCAAGTCTATCTGTTACACACTGGGATTGCGGTGAATTGGTCACGAACAATTGATCACCGAATGAACTTTTTTAGTTTTTTAATTATTTTATTACCCTAGGTATATTTCCGAATTTTATGTTTATTATTTTAGAATATTCAAGTATTCTTATAGATTTATTTTTATTAACGAACAGTTGATCCAATTTACAATACTGTCAACAGATATAATAATATATACTATATGAAAGGTACCATTAAATGATATACACATGAGATCATTGAATTGGCGTGACAATAACTTCGATAAGCTTATACGGCCGTTATCGACTTATCGTCATCTATTCCGTTGGTCATACCAATTTTTCATTGCATACTTGTGTTTGTTAGTCGATGCTGGTGCTATATTATGTGTGTCAACTGTTGTTTATTGTATAATAATGGAATTTATAAATAGTGAAAAGGGCAAAGATAAATTAATTAATTTATATAACGAATATATGTATATTTTTGAAAAATTTGGAACTGAACAAAAGTCTATATAGACATGTGACCAGTATAAAAAAATGAAGTGTAAAGGCCGTATTCATTCTAACAATGATCAAATAATACTTAAAGAAATATCACATAATCAAGTACCAGATTGTGGAAATATTGAAGCAGCCAAAGCCGTTAATTTGATAAAAAATATTCCTACACAATACACAACATATGGAATTGAGCACTCGCGCTGTAATTAGTTAGCTTCGACCTTTGTAAGTTAATAATATTTATTCAATTCACTGACTACCGTATTAATAATAATAATATAAATATAATATAAAATAATATAAAATACATTTTGTAATTTGTATTATTATTAACCCTATTAAAATTAAGGTGATATTAACACGGCCGTGATTAAATTGTTATTATATTATTATTTACTATACATAATCTATTTATTATTATTTTAAATTAAAATTAGCGTTTAACTGTCCGTTATTTAAAAATAAATAAATAAGAGTAGACATAAAATAGACATTATTATAAGAATATTTGAATATTCTAAAATAATGAACATAAAACTATGAAATATACCTATAGGGTAGGGTAGGTAATAAAACAACTATAGAAAACTAAAAATGTTCGTTCGGCGATCAATCATCCTGGGCCCTAGCTGGCGACCAATTTGTATTCGCAATCAATTCACCGGCTACCAATTGTTCGCGATAAATTCACCGGATACCGTTACACTGTATATATTCATTATATTTCTAAGCTAGTTCTGTCTTGGCTGAATCCGGATTTAAGGCAACTTTAGAACTAACACACTTTTAGAAATTGTGAGTGACGAAAGACATTTTAAAAACATTCGTTGATCATCATTCACCATAAATAGCTAAATGTAACGTATGCAAAAATAACTTTACGATTGTCACAATTAAGTCACAACTCCCAAATCATTAAATATAATTCGTTAGAAAAATAAAATCCTATTTGACAAACGGTGCAGCACGTTTGGACGTTTTTACCTATTCAGTGTTCGATATTCAAAATGTATACAATGTGTTGGCAGTTTGGCACTCGATATCACTAAAAAGTAAAATATATTACGTTTGGTACTCGTTTGCCGTTTGAACTCAATTTATGTTCAATGGTAAAGCCACAAGCCACGCGTATAAAAATAAAACGTTTCTCTATGAAATAATAGATATTATACATCGAAATCTCTTTTACATTTTCACATTTCCTCAGGCTCAATCATGAATCATCAAGATCAAATACACACGTACTACAATAATATTCCACAATAGATACTTTAACACCACCATTGACTTACTTTCCTAAATTTGAGGTTTATCGAAATTCGAAACCCTCCCAATTCCAAATCAAAATAATTAAAAAATGTCAACATCTAAAGTTCTTCACATAAAACGAAAAATTGACTGGCAAGGTAACTTTCTCACCCATATAGTAACATTGCGTTGGTCCCCCGAGGTAGTGAACTAACATCCGACTTTTTCAAAATCAATACAGTAATTACTCTTCAATAATAAACTTCCGACACACTATTAACCACCTTTTCCGATGACACAGCCATATAAATATATGATATAATCCAGTATCCACACGCAATGTTTTATTTATTTTAACACCCCTAAAGACTATATGTATAATATTTCAAATCTGTATAACACTTCGTTCAAATCTTAAAATCATCTCCAATTAAGATAAATCATCATACTACGTATTAATTCCACAAAAATTGTATTGATTAGTAGTCTAATGTTCATAAGTCTCATGAGTCACGAGTGATTAGTCCACAACACCGTATATACAATCAGATTTACTAGAAAAAGACGTCTTTACAGCTCCGTTTTTAAGTTAATTTTTTTAATTTATGTTAATAAGACTTAGCCACTTAGGTACCTAGGTATAAATAAATTGGTCCCTAGAGATAAATATGTTGTCGCATGACACTCAAAATGATCGCACAAAAGCAAAAATCCACTTTACTAACGCTGTACAACAATTATAGTAGGCCAGGGGTGGCCACAACGAGGCTCGCGAGCCACATGCGGCTCTTAAATCAGTTTCGTGCGGCTCTTGAACTAAATTTAGACTAAACTTAATTAATATAAAATTTCGTTAGAAACGTTAGATAGCATTTTTATTGCCGTCGATTTCGTTATAATTATACAGTCGTTATTACGACCGCGTCAGACGACGACGATAATTTCCGGCGACAATTTCCGTTATCGCGTTGCTGAAGAATATACGAATAAGATGTCAGGCCTTGCTGAAGAAATCAATCGCAGATTTAATAATTTAAGATCACTTAAACCTTCTTTTTCATTCCTGGAAAATCCTTTTGCTGTTGATGTTGTGAGCGATGGCTGTCCTATTTCATCACCAATAACAAAGGATACAGGAGCTGTAGAGTTGGAGTTACTAGAACTGCAAGAAGACGAAGGACTAAAAGGACTTAAACGAAGTGGCGTTTCAACCATAGAATTTTGGAAAAATGTCCCAGAAGAAAAATACCCACAAACAAAAATGTGTGCTATGAAACTTATTTCAATCTTTGGCACTACTTATGTGTGTGAATCATTGTACTCAACGTTAAAATTCGTTAAATCTAAATATCGATCTGAACTAACTGATGAACATTTAAGTGAACTTGTGCGAACTGCGCTTACAAATTATCAGCCCGATTTCACAAAGCTCACAGAAAAAATGAACACTCGAAAAAGCACTTCTCATAAATAAATCAATAATAATGTTAATAACTATGTCAATAATAATAATGTTTTATGTAGTGTAAAAAATAAACGTTCTGTCAAATCAATAATAATGTTAATAACTTTGTCAATAATAATAATGTTTTATGTAATGTAAAAAATAAACGTTCCTTCAATTTGAGTTCATTTTTCAATGTGTCTTCATTTCAAAAACATCGCTTTACAATGTGGCTCACCTCAAATTAGCTTTATAAATTTGCGGCTCCCAAAGTTAAGGTTAGTGGCCACCCCTGTAGTAGGCTATATTATACTCATATAGGTATGTACCTACTATACAACTATGTACACTAATACACTGTACATTATACGTCCTATCATTCATAAATACAAATATTAAGAAACAGTAAACACAATTACCAAATCACAATAAATTCAGAAAAATGTAATTAAATTGTTTCATAATAGGTTTTGACGTAACTCACTATAAATCAAAACTTATAAGTTATAAACTTATAAGTTATAAGTCATTGGATTGACTTATTGACAACATAAATTGAATAAGCAATTTTGCAAGAAAGATTTATAAAGAGTTTTGCCTTGCTTGTTCAATTAAAATTATTTCCGTAACAGTCAATGGATAATTAATGTTTAACCGTCGCAATGATAATTTTACTTATTTTTAATATAATACCATTAATAGCTACAATCTACGTTTATATTTGCGGAACAATGACATTTAAATACAGGCTACTACTTAAAATAAAATCACCAGATAATAGAAAATAACAGAACATAATGATTGAAAGAAATGCAAATAAAATGTATTATTAATTGACTAATAAAATATTAATTAATATACTATTTTAAAGTGTTTATATGATCGACAGGCACATAGGTCAATGATAACCGAGTTGTGACTTGTGATCTTGTCAAGTATTTGAGTAAAACTATTATTATACTATTATACTTTATTATAGTATAAACACAATAAACTATAAAATATTTACTATTTAGAACGTTATTTAAATTAAGTATTTGACTTATAATTTCAAAGGTACATAGGTATTTGTATTTTAAATTCAAATATTTGTATCTAAATAGGTACTCTGTTTATTCGTCATTGTCTTTGTTAACATTATCAATATTCCTTGTTTTCTACTCAAAAATGCAATATTTGTAAATAACCTCAAAAATGTAATAAATTCAAAACACTATTTTTAATATTATTCTCGTCTCTAGGTACCTATCATAATTTATAATAGTATTTATATTTGTTCTAAAATGCAAATGCTCTTCGACAAAAGTATTTTGAATACTTTTTAAAATTAAAATACCTTTTAAATTTATATATTAGTATTTCTATTTAAGTACAGCTATGTAAAAAGTATATTTTTTCAAGTTTACAAAACCGTTGGATTTAAATTTTTAAATTTTTTGGTACTTGATATGATGAAGATTCTGAGTTTGACTTTGATAGATTCCGTTTTATTTTCTCAGTATTATCCCCGTTAGTACACCAATGTATTTTGGTTTCAAAGAAATAACTAAAACTTCATGAGCAACTTTAGTCAGATTAGATGTAAAAACCCACGTAAATGAACAACAAATGTATATATACTTACACGACTTTTAATACGGTCATAAGTGGTTCCATGATTTTTTTTTTTTTTAATGTAAATAGCACAATTTTTTTGGGGCAATACTATGAAATGTTCAAAATTTAGTACCTACTGAATTTTGAATTGAAGAGTCTTTCCAGAAATTTTTTGGAGATCAATTCCGCTCCCACATTTGCGCCATGCCCTGATGTTCTACGAAATAGTTTGGCGATTCTAGACAGCAAAAACTGTAAGAATTCACTGTTAAGAGAATGATATATAAGCAAGTCTTTCAAACGCAAAGTTAACATAGATAGACAATTTTGCATTCTCAATAATCTATTTACGGAGCCAGTCATTCAAGTCATTGTGTTTAAGGGTGCAAATATTTCTTGAAATCTTAATCCCTCCCACCTATTTCCATAAAAATATTATTATAATATGTGTAGTATATTCTGTACTATACTATGTATTGCATTTAGTAACCAAATTTTATATACAAATGTTTGTCATTTAATATTTAAGACGATTAATGTAATTTGTTTTGCCTTTTTACTTATAAATGCCTTTATTGTATTTAATTTTCAATTGATTTGATAGTTTTATAGTTTCTTCAACCGTATTAATCGATTAGATCTTCTGAAGAAGACGGTGTATTGTCATTTTGTCAATTATTTTTAATGGGTTTTATTAACGGCGATACTGCCGATACTTATCGATATCCCTAAATACTTTATCGAGTTTGATATGACCAGTTAATTCAACGTTTATAAAAGGACCCATACTCCCTATCTTCTAAAGATTAAATTATTAAAATATGTTCATAATGCGTTGATACTAGATTCAAAATTGTTCGTAAGTCTGCATTCTATTTTTAATATTAACTAGTTAAAATATACAATAATAGGTATACAAACTATTTAATTTTTTAATACATTTTGTAATTGCTTTTTTGCCCTTTTTGATATTTTAAATGTTTTTTTTTATTAATTATACTGCTTTTAAATCTGAACCCTACTAATAAGTTAAATTAATTTTAACATTATAAAATAAAGAATATTTCTGTAATCTTGTATTTTGTTTTAATAGATAGTAATCTAATATTATGTTTCATCCTTTGGCTGTTAGTTGTTATATTTACATACCTCAAATGTATATTGTATATGTATTAGGCACAGTATTAGGTATAGGTACTGTTGATAAAAAAAAATATTTATAAGTATAAATCTATACTATTTAAAAAGTAGGCATATAAACAATATTGTCCCCCCCACTGTCTTAAATATTATATGCATGTTGATGTTATAAAAAATATTGTTTTGTACTGTTACAAATTTTACAGGTAACAATCATCAAATACTTAATGGCCAACAAGCATTGGATACTAATTATAATATATAAACATAGTACACGTTATAACATAAATATATACAAGGTGATTCATCAAGCACAATAAGCTTAGATAATTATTCAGTATCCACATTAAATCAATTAGAAAATAGAAATAAAGTAATATCAATATTATGGTCTGGATACTACTGTAGAGTTTTATTCCTGTATGTTTTAGAAAATGTAAATAATAGAACAGTATTATATTAAAATTAAATCCATTTTAAATCAGTTTTATTTATTTTACTAAATATGTTTCAATAAATAGAACTTTAAAAACACGTAAGTTGATTAAATTATACAATATTATTTTCTTAGAAGTAAATGTAACATTTTTCAATATTTACTAGAAATTATATAGCATTTGAAACAAATTGTTGATGAAAGTATTACCTTATCTAATAGGCAGTGTAATCGTTGTTGCATTGAACTGTTGTAGGTGCCACATTTGTGGTAGTTATTTGAATTTTATTGTCAACTATTTATTACTACCCAGATTTATTAATTAATTTGTTCTTATTATTTTTGTATAGTTAATTAAATAATAATAATAATATAAAATTAAGTGGTAGATACAATTTGTGGAAACAACAATAAATTTGGTCATAGAAAAAAACAGCAATATCAATACTATACTGATAATTTAAAAAAACAAAAAACAAACAAAATTCAGAAAATGTTTTAGACATATTGGCTGAACTGAACACATTACAATGTATCAAATAAAGTTTACATTATCATATAGAAGTGTAGGCATAATATCATCTTAATAAATGCCAAATAAATTTTTATGAAATAAAAATAATAAATATAGAGTTATATCAAATATCTAAGACTAGTTTAATTTAAGCTCAAATGCAACGATCCCATTAATGTTTCAAGAACATACAGCTGATTTTTTTTATTTAATTGTTTTTTCTCACTGAAACAGAAATAAATAATTTTATAATTAATATAAAATATCTGAAAAGTTGAGTTATACTATTTACCTGTACATGTGTTCAACTCGTTTTAATGACAATGTAGCAATTTTTTTGAACGTATTTTTTTTTGTTTGATTATTTTTTTGTGATGACATCAAACTGCGAGCAGTCTAAAAAATATAATTAGTTGTATCTTTAAGTCTATAGGATATATTATATTGATTTATTATGATAAATTTACTTTGCATGGGATATGGGAGACAAATTAGAGTCAAACTACTTATCATTGTTTAGTACAGGGATGTGCAACTGGCGGCCCGCAGGCCACATACCATTTTAAACTGGGCGGTGCTACATTTCAAATTACTTTATAAAAATATAAAATGTTGAGAATTTTCTGTGTTTTATATATTATATTTATAAAATCGACACAATTTTTATTGTAAAACTAAGGTTCTTATCTAGTATTGAACTATAAATGTCAATTGTAAATTGTATTGGCTATTTTTTTGCTTTCTATGTTCTCTGGACCACTAGATTTTCACTTTCAATAAATTAGGTCTCTAGTAGTATTGAGTTGCCCATCCCTGGTATAGTATATAGTTAAAAAATGAGATATTTCATTATCATAAAATTAGACAAATTACATTGAAATATAATTATTAATTTAGTTTAATTTTGAATTAAATGATATTAAATTGATACTTATATACTTTAAATCAGTGTATCTCATTGTTAAATTCAAATAAAAGAACTCAACAATTTATCATGTATAATATATTTTTTCTAAAATTGATAATAGATAAATGTAGCCAGTGAGAGTATTTTACTTGTCTTATAAAAAGTGATCATATTATGATAAGAGCACGTTATACCCACATGTGTTGTCTATCTTGCATACAGACAATATGGACATTTTTCATTCAATAAAATTTATTTTGTGATGTTAGATTTAATATTAATAGTAAATTTACCTATTATCAAATTTAAAGCTAAGAAAGCTAGGAAATTTCATAATACTTTTACTGATATTATCATTTTAAAATAAAGTGAGTTATGAATATTTTAAAGTCGTAATATTTGACATGTATTTTGAAACTTATAATAACTAATGATTACACTAAAACTATATTAAATGTATAAAATAACCATTATAAAGTCTTACCAAGTATAATCCATACAAAGCTCGAATGTTGTTAGGATTAAGAAGAATAGCATATGAATAATGAGCACGTGCTAATTCCAAATTTTCTGTACCTCCCTGAAAAAAAAATATAATGTTTAATTTTAAACATATATACACAATATAAGAAGGAATTTTAATTGTTTACTTTATTCAAAGTTTCACTATCTAACAGTTTTATACAATATAAAATATTATATTAGACATTAATTATAGAAAATTTACTGTTTACATAGTATAAAAAATGTTTAAAATAATACAATAATTTTAAAAGTTTGTAATTTAAGTTTCAATACTTGTGTGTATCGTATATCAGCATTTCGTTGATGATATAAATGATTCTGAGAATTATGTAGAATCATTTCTTCCATACAATACGCAGATTTTGCATACTCTCCTTCCAACAAGTATAAATTACTTAATTCTTGCCAACCTTCTTGGTCTACCATAAACCTAAAATTATTATGATATAATATACAGAAATAAATAAATTACTACTAAATTTTAATTATTAATTACATACTTTTTAAGATATTCAACAAGTTCTTTTATGGCTTCACTTATCTGACATTTAGCTTTTAATATTGCCACTTTATGTCTTCTGGTCTGAGCATTGGTTTCATCCGCCTTGATTAGTTTGTCAAGAGATTCTAATGCTTCATCATATCTAATTTGTAGAACATAAGTTGAGGACATTAATAAAAATATAATACAAAATAGGTAATAATATTATTTAAGTTTGAAATGCAAATTTTAATAAAAATATGGTTTATTTACTTTTCCTCTGCTTCTAGAATTGTTATTGCCAGTCTACGCACTCTAAGACTATCAGGGAATTTATTAAGAAGCATTTGTAAACATACTTTGGCAACATCAATACGGTTACAATCACATGCCGCTATTAATACTTGTTCTAAAACTAGGTAACCTGAAATGTTAAAAAAAAAAAAATGTAATAAAAATAAAGTTAATCGTTATTAGCAAAACAAATAAATTGTTTATACATGTTAAATAAAGTAATGAAGTCCAAAATTAAGCAGGTGTTAACGTTTATTCATTAGATGAATAATATTCAATTTATTGAGTTTCTTAATGATCAAATATAATTATATATACAATACTATTGATTTTATACAATAGTTACATTATTTCATATTAAAAAAATAAAATTTACTACATGGATACTTTGATTACATTTTTGATGTATTCATATCAAGTATAGTTTATTTTTATTAATAAGCATTTTAAGTTTAAAATAGCCGAGTAAAATGGTCAGGGCCTCAGCCTAAAGAATAAACTACTCTTTTCATTTAAATCTTTAAATGATTTTTATACTTGTTAATTTTTTAATGCTTATCTATTACAATTTTAGAATTCAATTTCTGATAATAAAAAAAATATAATATGAAGATTGCTGAAAAAAATAATTATGGTAAGCTATTTTAAAAATGTGAAAAAATATTTCAAGGTGCCTACCAAACACAAAATTATAAAAACTGACTACAAAAATGAAGGTAGCCAGCTAAATAGATAACTAGAGAACTATATTTTTAACTACTAACTAACCATTTACAGAAATTTCTTTTTATTCAATTTTAAATTTTAAACTAAATTAATGATTCATTATGATCATAGTGAATTTTAGTTTTATATGCGCCTATATAATATGCACTGATAAATAATATACCATACATTCGTACACTTATATGTCGACTCTAACTTGACTCTATCTACTGATGTATAACTATAAACATATATATTTAATGTTCAGTAGAATCCATTTTACTCAGTTATTTTTAATATTAGAATAAATTGACTTAATATTAAGGGTCCTATGTTATTTTGATATTTTAAATTTGAAACAAGTTGAATAAACATATTCAAATCTTTAAACTTTAAATAAAAATTAAAAAAACATATATGACCTATTTCAATTATTATTTTTTTTTTTATATATTACAAGAAAGACACTTACGATCATTTCCTAATTGCTTAATTTTATGTTTGACAGATGAATCCCATAATTCTAATACTTCTTTACTTTTACGTTCATTGTCTTCTCTATATTTCTTAAGTTTCTCTTGAGCTTCTAAAAATATAATTATATTAATAAGTTAACAAGACTAACTAATAATTTATCACGAGGCACGTTTAACTAAAACTTACCACTTAAATGAACCATGACTCTTATTATACTGAAAATTAATCTATAACAATATAAACTATGGAGAGCTGAATCGGGGAAATTTAAATAACTGGAATAATAAATCAACAATAGTGGCTAATGGCTATTGATTGACGGTGCACAGTAGAAAAAATATTAATTAATGGAATATTCTTAACGTAGTAACTCAATAAATTACAATTATAATATTTTAGATTTAGATTGTGTAATGAGTTGTACATTAATGGAATTGATAAGAATTTTTCATTTTTCCGCAACGGGACACTGATAACGGGCAGGAGACTCCATGGGCGTAGATAATTAAGTCCCGTAGCCGTTTGACTTGCAATCGTGTTCCCGAGTTGAGTTCGTGACAACAACTATTGATAACATTGAGAGTCGTGATTTGAATGATTTGATAATTTACCCATAAATATTTTTAATATTTTCAAATTATTTTGGTAATTCATTTTTTTAAATTTTCATCTCAATTTTGCTTTGAATGCTTTGATAAATTTTATAATATAAACTCCAAAACTCGAGTCATCAACAGATCAATAGTCACGACTGCTTGTAATTTTTGTTGATTCTTGGAATGGAGTGTTCAGAGATGAGTGGGATGACCAATTTTTGTTTGGAATGGTTTATTTTGTTCATTGCCGTTTTATAGAAATAAATATGAAATGTCCCCAAAACGTAGATGAGTGCGACGAGCCGTCATTATGAAGTGTGTAATACCCAGACAGAATTTGAAAAGTAACTATGATTAATACTTTGGTTTTCGAATTATTGTAGGAATATTTTAAAATGGGAATGTATCTGAAAAGAGTGAAAATACAACCCCAAATAATTCAGCCTTAATTATATCCATACACTTATATGATTTAAAATTATTACTGTTTAAATATATAGTGATAAATATATTTTATTATTTATAACGTGTAATTATATGAGTAATACAAAGTTGTGTTCATAATTACAGTTCTGTCGCGGGCACTGAACACAATGTGTCGCATTGGGGAAGATTTGTATATTGAGCCCAATTCATCACAATTAGTCATGCATACTACCAATAGTTGGCATACCGTATATGCATGGTTTACGTTTGATTCGTCATTTTTTTCTAGTTATTATTTTACTGAAGACGACGAACAAAACAGTGAAAATTCATTAAAATGTAAAATATCTCTCAAGGTATATTTTGATTTATCTAACACAAGTTCAAATTTTTTAAACACCTATTGATTTTATCTTGTCTGTTTAGTCATGTATCACAATATTCAAATCTCCACATTTATCCCGCTGCTTGGAGTCATGTCATATTGAAATTAAAAGTAATGCAGATACAATAACTATTCAGTTACGCTATTCAAATTTTTGTGTTAAAACTCATTTGATACCAGTTCTAGAATACTCAGCATTACAAGTAAGTTTATGATGGGATTGTTCAGATTGTTGTAATGGAAATAAATAATGCAGAATTCTTGTTCATATGTAAACACAAAATAAAATACATATTATCAAACTGCCCAACTGGGAAATTATTATTTTTAATATATATAATATTGTTGTTATTAGGTAAATCAAAATGTCGATACTAGTCATACTCTTTGTATTGACTCCAAGGTGTTATCAGCTGCTGTTAAACATTTCCAAAACAGTGAAACTGACATTACATTAATTGTGACTACAGAAAAAGTGATATTAAAAACCCATTCAGAATCTTGTCGAGGTGTTTAAATTGAATCTTAAATCGGTCTCACACGACTGGTGTACTTGGCTAAAATTTGTCACTGACTAGCTGTAAAGGAGGTTTTACATGTACACAATTAGTCACTGGTCTTTTCTGTTGAATTTTTGATAAACTTAACACAAGTCAAAAGAACACCAATATTTTGGATATAACGTGGCGATATACTTGTACATATACAATAGTCAGCAATTGTGTTATAGAAAGATTAATGATGGTCAACATTGGTCATATCTCATATATCGCCTGTGACCAATTTTGGCCAAATACACCAGCTGCATGGGATCAGTTTTAGTATTATAATAACAGTTGATTTATCATTAAATTTAAACATGTCAATTATGACTAATATGTATAAAATTTAATATAGATATAAGACAGATGTTAAGAACTGAATTGAACTTGCAGTCATCAGAATTTGATGTCTATGATGTTGGTGAAGGTTGCTGTTTAACATTTTCTCTTAAAGAAATACGACCTCTGTTGGCCTTTGCAGAACACATGACATTACCAGTTATTATTCGCTTTAGTTCTCCTGGAATGTAAGTATAATGATTACTATGAGAATTTTATTTTATATCTTATATTAATACTTCATTATTTCTATTTTGTTTTATTAGGCCTATGGTATTTGGACTTAAAAATGGTTTAACATTTGAAAGCCAGTACATATTATCAACAATGAATGATAATGCACTATCAGGGGATGCCAATTCCATACGATTAAATATTAATGCCATAGAAAACACTCAGAGTAGTAATGGTCAATCAGAAAATTTGTTACCAAATACAAATCGAAGCCAAATAGTGAGTTCTAGTTTACGAACGCCAATGCGAGTACAAGTTGAGTATCCGGATAGTATTTCTAGAAAACGCAAACATCAGTCAACTAATCAACAACCGTCCAAAATAGCCCATTCTGTCAATTCTATTTCAGTAATTGAGCAGTTTAGAGAAGAATGTATAGAAGAAGATGTTTTATTATCTCAAGTTCCTGACTTCCATGTCAATAATGAACCAATTAAAACATTTGTCAACAAGAATAGTAATTTAACACAAGAATTTTCTGAAACGGCACTTGTATTTGCCAGATGTCATTCGTTATCTATCAGAAATTCTCCTATTAAAGGAAAGGGAAAAGTGCTAGTGTATGATTCAGATGGACTTGTAGATGACTCTGATTAATTATTGTACCTAATAAATTGTTAAGAAACAAACTTAAATGTATTAATTTGTTTATTGACTTCTCAAGTCTTATGTTAAAAATTATGTTAAATAAACTGGAAAAATATAATTGCATTATAAATATTTAATTTAATTTATATTTTTTTTAACTAAACATTACATGCTCAATGAAGTCCCCAAGTGAATTTCAAATACATTTTAAATTTTCTAATAAATGGTTAGTAAAAATAGTTTTTTTTAATTATTAGGTACTAAAAAACTGTAGAAGGAACTACAGATCTGATAGTTTGGGTTAGTATGACTATCATAACAAATGTGAGTCTTATACTTTTTTAACATATCCACATGACATATTATAAAGATTATAATGAACAAATTGTCAAATTGGAAATAGTTAGTAGGTATGTTTTAATAGTTAGTAAAACTATAGCTCTATAACTAGCAGTATCATAATAATAATAAATAGGTTTCAGAAATTGTAGAAGTTGCATTTTGTTTTATTTTATATCGATTTATAGCAGACCAAGCTACACCACTATATGATGGCAAGTTCAAAAATCAAGAATTTAAAATGAATATTTTGCATTATTTGTTAATTTCATGGAAAAACTGCATATTTCATTGATTTTTCTTCTTAGCTTTTGTATTTTAAATAATATTAAATATAAAACTGCATTATTGTACCATTTTATGTAGTATAGGTATTTATTGTCATTGTCGAATATTAATTTGACGACAACGGTACGATGTGCAATGTGCATATTATTATGATTAATAACTCGCTAATATGCTGAAATATATTTTCTTATTGTCATTAAGTTATCGACTTAACTTATCATAAATGTATTAATTGTTTACTCGTTGGTAAATCGATTGTATACGATTGACATTTTACAGTATTTTTAAAAGTATTTTTTCAATTTTTAAAAAAAATGTTTATTTTCAGAATTTTGAATGATTTTTTTGAATATTTAATATTTTTTCATTCATATAATCATATTTTACCTGTTTTAGCTTCTATAACTTCCGAGCCCTAATAATAAATAATTTATTTGATGTAATATAAGTTAAAAAAATACGATGAAAAATAATAGATACATGGTATATGTAACTTTGACTTTACCTGTACTCTGTAGGTACTTGGGTAATTCGGGAGGAGATAAGGAATACCTAAATATACATTTTTTGATAATTTTCAAATTTCTGTATCTTTCAGTGTGCGAATTGAGTATGCGTAATACAACTTGCATTTTTTAAATAGCAACAGGTGTTTAAGTGTTTTCAATACCAAATTTGAATAGATCGAATTTTTTTAAGTCAATATGACCCTTAACGGGATTAACCGAGCCTCTATAATCAAAATTGACTAAATGACAACGTGTAAATGTTTTAGTTTAAGTATTTCCATGCAATTCCACGTATTTTTCACCACTTTGAATATGTTTTTAGACATTAAAAATTATTTTTAAGATTTAATTTGATTTGAAGTTATGTTTACTTCAAATTTTGTTTTATGTTCTAGGAATAATGTGAACAAATTGACACAACATTTGTAATTTCTATTATTTATTTAAAAATGAATTAATATCAATTAATACCTTTCTTTTAAATTGTTCAAAATTTAACCCATCATTCTCTATGCACGACTACAGACGACGCATTACTTCCATTTGGGTAGTTGCTAAACTGTGTTCTCTTTGAATGCCTACACAAGTATTTACAATATTATATTTATTCCCACGGAAATTTGTAAAATCATAGGATAATTGTCGAAAAATTCAATGATTTAAACTAAAAAATTTGATCGGTGTCATTTAGTCAATTTTGGTTTTAGACTTTTAGAGCAATGGTTAAGAGATCAAAAAGTTATAAACAAATTTAGTTTATCCTGTATTCCTGCTGATATTTAAAAAAATGCAAGTTGTATTGCGCATGCGCGCACTGAGAGATATAAAAATTTGAAAATTATCAAAAAATGTGTATTTAGAATATTTAGATATTCCCTATTTCTTCTCAAAAACTCCAGTGGCGTAGCCATGGGGGGGGGCTAAAGGGGCTATAGCTCCACCCCCATTTGTCGTATTTTTTCTATATTGTTTTGAAATATTTAAATTTAAGTATGGAAATTGTCTTACAAATTTTAATTAGGTATGTAAAATAGTTAATACGTTAGCGGCAAACAACGTTAATATGTTATCAGTATTTTTATTTTGTTGTTGTTTTTGATTTTCAATAACTCAAGTCTCAAGTAAAAAGTATTTAGCCCTTCCTTCCATAAAAAAATCCTGGCTACGTCTCTGGAAAACTCCATATAAATTTGAAGTCACTGGACTAAAATATTTCGTGTTACCTTTAAAAAAAAACACACTGTATACGTAGTTTTGAATACGTGTTTGCGTTATAACTTAAAATGTTATTTTTAAAGAACGAATGAGTAATAAATATAAATCCCATGAAAACTATACCACAGTCATTTCATGAAATCCGAAGATCAGTTAATGGGCTCAGGAATGTAGAGTTCACGGAAGTCGAAGTAGATGACGCTATATCAACTTATCCAATCGGTACGACACGATCTGAATTTGCCCATTTGACAATTGTTTTCTTATGCACATTTATTGTATGACCTAGGTAATACTGGTAATAGGCATTGTATGATTTATACTGTAGGTACTGTATGATACTACTATATGTTCAATATCATTTCAAAATATTTTTGAGTATAAGAGCAGAAGTGTCAAAGTTATTTGAAACACATTTACACGTCATGTGACAAAACAGTAAATATTAAATATACTGTAGATCGATAGTTACTATAACCACTAAACCACAAAACTCCATTCAAAGCACAAATACACAATTCCTTTATATAATAAGGCATGCAACCTATATTAGGTATCTAATAAAATATATTTATATATACATTATTTAATTTTAATGGTTATCACTAGTATTATAAAAATTCAATACCTATCACAAATATATCAAACGAAAAAAATTTTCAGATTTTGTAAAAAAGTAAAAAAAAAAAACAACAGATGACTTATCTACCTAATCAGTGTGGGTAGTCAGACAATAACTCCGTAAAATATATGCGTCTTAGACACACAAAACACCAATATTCTTAAATATATTATATCCTATATATATATATATATATATATAGCTGTATTGTGCTGTGCGTTGTGCGTACGTTTTTCAGCGGAAACAAAAATAATAAAACCAAAACACAAAAAATAAAACCGAGGGAAAATGGTAGAAAATATAATATTATATACGTATATACGTGTGTATAACTTATTTATATATATTAGTATATTACCTATATATAATACGAGTATATACGTAAATATATAGTTTTAACACTGCGAAATGCGCTCGGATCCGTTTTGCTTGATATCGAAAGTGCCGCGGGTTTTAAGCTTATTAGCAACGGCCATTAATATTGTCACCGCCAGCTTAAACCCACCGCAGTATTTTAGCGGGCTTCCGGTAATTTATGCGTACAAATTCCGAAATATACTGGAAAAAAAAAAAAACGGAAAAAACAAAAAATATACCCACTTATACCACCGCATATATATATGCACACACGTATAAATGCGCATACTTAAATAAATAAAACGGGACTGTATATAACGTTGGCGTTTGTCAACGCGTATATGGCGACGGTTGGTCGGTGTGGCGCAGAGGGGTGTGTGGGCGGCGTGTGTTTATAATATAATAATAATGTATATGTGTGCGTTATATAATATATATATATACATATATATATACATACATAATATAATATATACGGTCGAATTCCTCGGCGAGACCGTTTTCGCGATTTGTGCACGGCCAGCAAACACGAAGTACATTTCTCGCGATTAATTAGAGAACTACGCGATATATATACGCCAACAATATGGGTAGGTATTGGTACATCATGGGAGGTAATAATACTGTAACGGATAGAATAGCCACGCGCGTGACCGTGCCGGAGACGCGTACAAATCGTTGTTAGCAAAACACTATATCGAGGCATAGGCAAACCTATATATATATATATACATTTTTAATGGTTGTATGTTATATACACACACACACACACGAATATATATATATAGGTTATTACTTTTGATTTTGTTATATACTTGTACGCGCGCACATGATTTAATATCTATAAAATATGTGTAGGTTGATATATAGATGTATACCTACTGTAATTTGTACAACAATATAATATTATTATAGAAAAGTGCTTTTGTACCTATAGGAGTTCAGTAATTTTTAAAATTCAAAAATAGGTATACATCCATGGCTGCAATTGCGATTAAAACGTTACCGATGGGAATAGAAGTACCTATACGATTATAAACGAGTCCTGTCTCGTGTGGGGTCGGCCTTTGAAACAGTGTATGTCATCTCGATGAACACCGTTACGTACAACACCCAAAATTATATACGTATAAAATAATATTCATTGCTCACAGTATTTTGTGCAGATACGAGTTTTTGTAAATTCAAGAAATATATTGATAGATATGTGCGCAATACGCAAACGAGTCTCCACAAATCCACAATAATATGATATCATTATGTTATCGACTAAAATGATTTACTACTAGAAATACTATTATATTCTTATACCAGGTAATAAAATGTTTAGGGTTATAATTTATAAATAATAATAAAAATCAAAAGCTTTATTTTTATAAAGAGATAACAATACGATGTTTTTATTTTAGCTCTACATATAAGTATCTAAACGTTTATAACGATGAGTAAAGATTCATGCTCGTATATTAAACTGGCCGAATATTTTGTATTTGTTTTAAGAGGTTATCATGATTCTTAGATTTTTAATGAAAATTAGACCAAAATATTTTTTGAAATTGTACTTAAATTTATTATTGTAAACTAACAATACGGCACTATCGAGTAATAAAAATGTAGGAATAATGTGAGTTATAATTAAATAATTTTAATTTTTAACGCATGAGGTAGGAAACTATAACAACAAATTTAATTGAATACCATATATAATAATATAATATATTATCTTTGCATTCCTCTAGTGTTGTTTATATCGTTCAATTTAGGAAGAGATGGTAAAAGTGGAACTTCGATAAGTCGAAATTCAAGAGAAATGAAATTTTTTGATTTATCGAGATTTTCGATGTACTGAGGTTTTCGAGTTATCAAGGTTTTAAGAAGAATTAAACTTAAAGAGTTTCTAAAATGTATGTGCTTATATTATAGTTTTTATTTATTATATTGTTATAGTATTATACAATACATAATTACAGTGTGTGTATTGTTATTGTTATTATTTTAAAATTATAATAAGAAATGTGATTAAATAATTAATAATTTTTACATTTCATAACGCGTATAGTGGTTCGATTGCAACTGACAATACCGAATGAAAAATATAATAATAAACGCGAGTAGGTTAAATTAATTATCGGAACGCACAAGTAGATCAAACAAATGTTTATAAAAATTATCCGTCATTATTTGTCTATATTCGGAACTGAGAATATTTGAGTTATCTATAGTTTTTTTTTTGACTCATAAAAGTTTTCGATTTATCCAAATTCCACTGTATCTTAAAATAACTTAAAAAAAAGTTAAAATATTTTGAAAATGTTATCATGTATTGAAAATGCTAATATAAATATTTTGTAAAAATGTCTTCTATTAGTTATTCGTTTTTCAAACTTTAAAATAACTTTTGATTTCCAAAATTTCCTTATTTTTTTTATTTTTTCGGTTATTTAAAAAAATACTTGGAATTTTCATTTTTGACATACCTAACCGATTAGATTTAATCTTCTATCAGAAACTCTATTGAATAATTACAATATTTTTTTATAAATTTACGTTTGGCGATAAAGTATATTTAGATTTTTCTCCAAAAACTGTTTTTATTATTTTACCGCAGTAGAATATACATAATTTATTATTGTATCTGACCAAGTGTATGTACTTATTCGTATTGGAAAACGTGTAGGTACTGTGTACGCAAATAGAATACTTACCCGAGGCTGAGTGTAGTGTATTATACATTATAATAATTTTTTTGTGTTTCGATAATAATAACATAATCACCCTATAGTCTTTGGCATATTATAAATTATTGACCAAATAATATTATTATATGCAAATATGATTGAATGAAAAGGCATAGTTAAATTTTAGGTAGGTACATTTGTGCTTTCATATATATACATATAACATTTATATATATAATATATGTGCATTTCGAATTATTTCACGGAACTGTTTTTGAAAAGTTTTTTTCATCTCAATCGACTGATTTTTTTTTAACAAATTCAAAAAGTTTGGTTTCACATCATTTTAATACTGCAATATTATAATATAATTGTATATTGCGGTGGTATAAAAGATTACCATGGCATTTTGAATTTTTCTCAGTATATAATATTATTTTACATTAACTTTCGAAGATACAATATTCACTCATTTATACATTATTAAATTATTTTATGATGACATAATAATTTAATATTATGTGTATTTGTTGGTCATAATAATAGTTGAAAAAATTGTTAACAGAGTAAAATTGAATTCATTATTTCACAGTTCCACACAGTCTGCTGCAGTAGTTATTATACTTATATTATAATATATTATTCGTTAAGATTTTAAACGAACCAAATGCGTTGTTTTAAAACGGAAGTACTACAGGTCTACAGCAGAGATAATGCCAGATAATATATAATATATTATTTTCTCGCGATATCGTGTTTTTTCTTTTACAAGTTATAACTCTCCGAATCTCGAGAAAAACCCATGTACCACCAATAATAAACACCAAAATGGGGCAATATAAACTGCAAGTCATATATTATTGTAGTTTTTCTTATTGCTGATCTAATGGCATAGTGTATATGTGAATGCCGAAAAAAATTACATGTGGACTATAATATAATGGTTCAATATAATTTCAATATTTTATTTAAACACGAAAGTATATACTGTTGACAATTTTTACTTTACTGTACGGATATTAGGTATATTGGGATTCGTGACTAACAATAACATAACTGCAATAGTATTATTATTCTATTAAAATAACAATTAATAAACTTTTTTTTTTTTAATACGATTGATTATAATTGTTTTAGAAACATAACTTATATGACAGGCACAACATATTATTATTATAGTATTATAATTATAATTATAATTATAAGCTATTAATAGTTTGGTACCGAAGAAAAAACAATACGACCTACCTTTCCTAAGCTGAATGTAACCGATACCTAGTTCATTGACATTTTTTTGACAATTTGTGATATTTAAGCATGCATAAAATACACTATTAACAAATTTGAAAGGGATAGGTAGTCGAATTGCACTTTTTACAAAAATTAAATATTCGAATTGCACTTAGGTAAAAATAGGTATACTGATCAAACTGCCTTTGGGTTAAAATCAAATGTTCAAAAATATTTAGTGTTAATTTAAACTTTGTAAAATACTAGTTTCCCATTCTGCTTAAAAACAATTTTACATATTATTTGCATATTAGTATTGCATACTAATTATTATTTTTTATATTTTTTAAATCTATCTAATATAATGTATGTCACAAGTATTTATTATTGAATTAAATTACGTTTTGTAGAAATTCTATGAACGTGTTATGACATAATATTATACAGAACTGCACTTTTGAACCCGAGTGCAGTTCGACCATTAGCTTTTTTTTTAGCCCAAGTGCAATTGAACTTAAATTAGTGCAATTTAATCATACCCAATGTTCAAACATTAAAAAAACAAGAATTTACCTAATTGGAAAATGTTTTAATTTCATCTTGTAAAAATTTAAGCGACACGCACGTAATTTACATACAAAAACCTAATAATGTACGCGTATGAATATTAAAAAATTCAACAGCTTGACTGGTATATTATATCGTATTACATTATTAATAGCGTGATGCACAATATGAATATATTTTATGAAACGTTTATATAAATAAACGCCATATTGTGCACCTATATAGATCGTCATGTTGTCTGTTATAATAATAATATACGGTGCAAATAATACAAATTTATGTCTACAAAATCGGTGCTTGAATTGGAAACAAAAAAAAGGATGTATAATAACAATAAAAATGTAATAATAACACGTATTTCGGTTTTGCCGATCAATATAAGTGTATCAAGAAAATAATATCAATTATTTTATTTCATTTCATAATGCGTGTAAATATTTACCCACTTAAAAGTTAAAACTGTCAATCATTCAAAAGTTAAAAATATGTTTTTAAAAATTTGACGTTTTGTATTTTTATGTCTATTTTTCAATATTATTATAACATCGATTAGTAGATTTTTATTTTAATATATTTATTGATGATCGGTAGTTATCGTGTACCTACATGCTTCAATATTATTGTAGCTTATTAATATAGTATAGTATAGTATTATAATATAGTATTATTTTTAACTACCTATTAAATAATTTTGTTATATTGTATAATATAAAAATAATTTTCAAATTTTGATTAAACAATTTCTATACTTACGCACTTACATGAATAATTTGTTACTGTGAATTTAAACTTTTATTTGATATTTCAGATCAGACTATATCATTATATAACTGCAGTCAGCAATGTATTTAGGATATAGAAATCAACAATGCTATACTATTATTTTAACAAATATCTAAAAAAATATTTTGTGTTAAATAATTTAATCAAATTTAAGTATATTTTTTAATTAATCAGTACAGATGTAAGTATAAACATGTTAAATGGGTAATTTAGTTAGGTAGTTTTATAACTGCCTACTTGTAGTGACTAGTCGTAAATTTGAAAAATTAATTAATAATTTATTTTAGATTAATTGCTAGATTTAGGTTTGAAATATATATTTTTAAAGAAAATTAATCATTTCCCTGAATTTCACAATATAAAAACTATACTTCTAATTTTTCTTAAAAACATTAACACTACTTATTATAATTTTTTCATTCATTTTTTCGTGTTTTTGATAAAAAAAAGATAAAATGTAATTTAAAGTAAATCTAAATTACAAATATTATAATCTACGTTCTGTATTCTTAATTGTATTTAAATACGATTGCTCTGATATAAAATCTTTGTACAAATATTGTATCATCGAATATTAAAAAACCAATATAGTTCTGTTTTTTATATAATGTTTGTTTAAGCATTTTAAATGTCAATAGTTTAGATTGAATGTATGAAGTGCGTACGGAGAGTGGAAATGGATATAATAATATACCTCTAAATTTAACTGTAACTACTCAGTTTCACTAACCTTTAAAATGATTGTAAACAAAACAATTAGTTCAGTATTCGTTTTTTATAATATATACATCGAAATTCCCATAAAACTATTATGCTTTATTTGTGAAAGCGTATGACGTGCAGTATTATAATTTTATGCTTTCAGCTTTGACTTTTCAGTTACACGTAAACATTTTTACTTGCAGCACGTAGCGTGTTGTTACGAGTGTATTTTGTGTTGGAATAATAATAATTATCTCATGTCTAGACTTATAATATGGTTGGTAAAAAACATCACAAACACGAACGTAACGCGCAGTAATAAGTCTCTCGGCCATTTCGGTGGCATTATGTCCGTTCGACGCGTAATACTTTACGTTAAGCATTATCATAATAATATGGTAGGTTATAGGGATAACATTTGTTCTTACTTTTTTCATCTCAGAGTTGTGTACGTATCTGGTTTGTTTTCAAATCAATTGTGGACCGTTGGAGCTCGCATCATGCTCGAACGGTTTTATAATATATTATTATTGTATAGGACGATGGCGGTATAATTTGATTAGTTTGCGATTTCGGCTCGACAAAGGCCAGCTGACGATCTAGGATGGCTGCGACGAATATGCACGCGCATGCCCCTGCGTTCGATTATGATGTGCAGTTGTTTGTCTCAGTTTATATATTATCCTGTTTGGGAGAGAAGAGAGATTTAAGACGTTTTTCCATTCGAATTCCGCTAAGATACATACACATATAATTTATTATATATATATACGATAGAAGAGGGGGTGATAGGGGGACACGGACGAACAGGAGAATGAAAATCGTATATATATATACACAGAGAAAGAAATAACATCGATAGATTTAACGAAATAAAGGCACGCCCTTTAGCCCCGTGCACTTTTCTTTTAGTTTTTTTTTTATCTTTATTTTTTCTTCTTTAACCGATATAATACACCGCCCGGTTTCTCTTTTATCTGATTCTTGTGATTTTTTTTATATGTGAAATATCCGACGCGTTTTTTACTTGAGTAGGTATTTCGAGTATTATCTGTTAATAGATTTTGAATAATGGATTAAAATTAAAATATATCACCTTTATAATAATATACGACAAGACATCGAAGAATATAATATAATAATATTCGTTACGAGTAAAAGGGTTTTGGTAACTTTCAAACTTTTGTGAATATGAAATATACTGGTAATTGATAAATATAGTTATATACGTATACTTATATAAATATCTATATTATATCACGGGACAACATTTTTTTTATAGAAATAATAGTTATAATTATTTAATATTTTTTTCCATCTTACTTCATACGTCATGTGTTTCTTCATACTAAATAATATCATCGTTTTAAAAATTACAAAATGATTATTCAATGTTAAGAATACATGTGCCAATATAAGCTGAAATTGAATTAATGTCACACATCACACGCTTTATTTAGATGCAATATTTAAAGACGATCTACAGAAAAAGAATGAAAATCGATAGATTTAACGAAATAAAGGCATGACCTTTACTCTTGTGCATTTTTTTCTAGTTATTTTTATCTTAATTTTTTCCTTTTAACCAATATAATACATCGCCCGGATTTCTTTTTTTCTAAAATACTCATAGCACTTTTTTTTTAAGTAGTTTGATAATTTGTTAATAGATTTTGAATAATAGATTAAAATAAAATATAACATCGTGATATTATGCAACAAAACATCGAGGAATAATAAATAATATCGATTACGAAAATAAGGATTGGGTAACCTGCAAACTTTGTTTAACGTATAGGTAATCGGTAAATCTAGCTTCACCTCCACATATTGTACTTATATATCAAAGAGATTATTTTTTATGGAGAACTTTATTAATATTTTATAGTCATTTACTATTTCTAACTCACAGATTATCTCTTCTCTCATACTAAATAATATTGTTTTCGAAATTACAAATTGATTTCTTAATGTTAAATATACATAAATGTCAAATTACCTAAGCTTTAGGTTGAATTAATGTCACACGTCACGTGTCTATAGGCGCAATACTTTAAGATTTTTAAAATATTATTTCTATAAATGTATAACTTATACACAATTATACGGAAATACCTAATCATTTTAAGTTGACACGAATAATGTGCTATTATTGTATTTTAAACGCGAAACAATAAGTACATTTAACGAATCTGCACATATCATGTTAAACTGAATGTAAAAAAATATTTATTTGTTCATTTTTTTTAAAACTAATTTAACGTTTCTATTGAAGATCTTACTTGTTCATTGACGAACTCGTTGATTCCTACACTACATTGATTGGTAGTCCAAAGGGTTATTTACAAATACATAACCTCCTTCTGCATTACCATATTTTAAAATCTATTAATTCAAATTAAACGTCGAGTTTCAATCTTAGACTACAAAAAAGATTATGGTAGGTATACTCTACATGCAGGAAGAAGTCAAATGTATACGTTATAACGTATACATACTGGTCAGCTGCAATCTCAGGTTTTATTTTGGAAGGGAGAGGTGTTCAACCACAAATCCAAACCCGCAGCTAGCTATGCTACTGATACTGGTGTAAGAGTCTCTGTAATAAGTGAAAGAACATAATAAGTATTACGTATATCGTGATCATATTTTGTGTATTAATATGTTGTTTTCATCAGTGGAAAGACCAACCGTAGTACCGTACAGTAATTTAATTTCGTTTTCACATCATTCGATTCAATAACTTGATGAATATTTTGGATTGAATCTAAAACCAGTTAAATATCTATTATATTATATATTGAAATGTCTTCATTTTTAAATTTATGTTAATGTTATCTAAGATAAGATGTATCGGTAATTTTTTTCCATATGGCTCGTTATAATTTATAAATCTTAATAGTCATTCGTACATAGCCGATATAGATGAAATACGCGTTCAAAGTATTAGTTAAATATTCAATACTGACAGTTGATAAAATAATTTAAACAAGTAAATTAAATATAATGATTATTTGAAGACGCATACCTGCTCTCATAACTACCTTAATTAAAATAGAAAACCTTCACAATAAAATTCAAGAAACGAATGTTTGAATCACATCAAATCAAATACCTACGTCTTACACACTATATATCCTCAGTTAAATCGTTCAATATCACTCATATCGTATTACGTATTGTCATTTGCCAACAAGTGGATCAATTTCTTAATTCACTCGGTTGTATTTTTCTCGTTAAGATAGGTTTCAATAGTACCGCCAGCGGATGATCAGAAATGAAATAACCCAAAAAAGTATGTTTTAAAATATCACTATATGAATCACGATATGAACATCCATACTCCTATCGGGTTCCATTGAATCTATCGAACTCCAATAAAAGTCATCAGGGTATTCTGTCAAAAATATTCTAATAGGGCACATGTAAATCAAACCAATACACCGCACAAAATCGTATTATTCTCTATACTTTCTGCTCAGAAAAATAACTGATTATCGAAACTATTTTACTCAATATCAGTTTATATAGTTTTATAGTTATTTATTTAAGACTTCTTTTATTTTCATACAAGATAATCATATTTGTGTTTTGCTGAAAAAAATAATATAGTAAAACCAAAACGTTTCTTTGGTTTTGTGGTTGCATAGTATTCAAAATAAGAGATAAGATATTTAATGCTAATGTGTTGAGATGGTTTACTTCAAGTTCAATAGTCGTTGAATATATATTGCATGTTTTTTTTTACAGTTCATTGTTGGTTTTCAAAGAATAATAATAAAACTGTATCGGATCAAAAGGGTTCAAAGGAAATGTACATTCACGGGTGGGAACAAATTCCATGATAGCATTAGACTTTGATTTTAGTCTAATATCCGTTCAAATAACTAAGA
This sequence comes from Rhopalosiphum padi, assembly GCF_020882245.1. Classification (NCBI taxonomy): domain Eukaryota; kingdom Metazoa; phylum Arthropoda; class Insecta; order Hemiptera; family Aphididae; genus Rhopalosiphum; species Rhopalosiphum padi. Next base: position 27,234,027 of record NC_083597.1, on the reverse strand, counting down.
AAATAACTAAGAGTTTTGTCAAATTCATTATTGCCGAGGAATACATTTTCAACATTCATATAAGCTTGACGATAATACGACGGCGTAATTTATTGCACGAATACATCATACGATTTATGAGAATAGTTAAAGAAGTATCTCAATATAATTTATAGTGTAGAATAGTTGTACAGATTTAATCTATTTTACCGTCACGGTGTAAAAAAATAGGACAAAATATCTTCTTCTATTTCTTCGCCTTTTGATTTCAATTATTTGGGTTCGGTAATCTTTTTTTTTTATATAACATAATATAGAGGAAAAATATAAAACATTTAAATTTAATTTGTAACCACTTATTTAGAAATCGTACTGATTATCGACTAATAATTTATTAGACATATAATGAATACTGAAAATATGATTGTGACCGTTGGCTAAATGATTTTTTGTTTGTTATAGTATATTAATATGTACATTTTGTGGTAGATTAAAGTAATAACTATAATAATATAAGTAAATAAAAAATATAACATAAAAGTTGTATTCTTCGACTTTTGTAGACGATTGTTAATGTCGCCAGTAATTTTCCATATTATACTATATAATATATTTTAATGAATTTAGTGGTTTTTTAAAGTTTATTTTAATGATCATATGTCATAATTAGTAATTTTTTTATAGTATTTTTATTTAAGTATTTAATATATTTCATTTTGACAAATTAATATTAAACTTGAATACATGATCATAATAATAATTGTATTTATAAATAAAACAAGTTTAATTGTCTTAATATATTTACTAACAATAATAGTGTCGTATTATAATATATATGCTTATAAATTATAATAATAGTAATAAATAATAATGGTAATTATTAACAATAGTACCATTACTGAATCGTCGTCAAAGATAAGCAGTTTCTTGGGGGGAAAATATTATAGTTTCATTATAAACTGCCAAAACCAGAATTAAACAAGCTGACCACAAAAGTTAATTCTACGTTGAATCAAAAATATTTGTTTGTAAAATAATTTAATATTTTACGTTTTTGAGAAATATTTCAGATTTAAAACACTAGAATATGAATCCCGTTGGCCACCGTGAACCTGTAAAAATATTGCCCCTATAACAAACTGATAAAAATTACTTTTTTAAAATGAAATAATATATAAAATAATAATAATATATCACTATTTATAGAAACCTCTACATTGAAATGAATACAAATTACGATAAGTTAAACATAGGATAATATGGTAACACGGCGTAATTAATAGGCAAAATAGGTACATTTGTGCACTAAAGTATTTACGTATTTTATTAGACATTCTTCGTAACTATGTATTTACGTCAATAATACTAAGCAGTTTTCAGTTTATTTTAACAATAAGGAAATTTATAAGTAAAACGTCAAATTTGCGCTGGAATAATCCAGGATCTATGTCAATTGACTGGCCGGCGTTGTGTCACACGTTCTGAAATTTACTATAATGGGATTTATTATTTTTAATTATAAATAATTGTTTATAATTTTCAGATTTGTAAGATTTAAAAATCTAAAAGTCCTCTTTGGAAAAATGTTTAACAATGAGTCACAGTTCCCCACTTGACTTAAGTTAAATATTATTTTTTATCAGGTGGATACCTAAAAATAACAGTTAACACGAATATCAATACGAATAACAACTTTAGAATATTTTTAGAACTTGAACAAGTTATAGTTAAGTTTTGGAAAAAATTCATGATTTTATTATCAAAAATATTGGAAGAACAAAGTATACTATGTAAGTATAAAATATCCAGATTTATTTTACTAAATATAGTGGTTAACATTTGAAAAAAAAAGAATTTGATTTATGCATGCCGTTAACCGGAGCGTTGTAAAAACTATATACGACATAATACTGTTATACCAATTCATAAATCAGTGTGTATCGGGTTGGTTGAAAAAGAAGTGACATGGAAATAGAAAAAAACTTTTGTGCATTTAGATTTAAAAATTAATACCATCACGTAATTATATTATGTGGTGTAACAAATTAAATAATTTAGACAAAAATTAAAGTCAAATTCAATAGAAAGAAACAAGAAAAGGTTGCACAGATGTATAGTATAGGTTTTGAATGTATCTCGTCATTTTAATTATACTCGTATATTTATAATAATAATTATTTTATATTTTACGGTAGGCTGAATTAACTTTTGATTTAAACAAATTACATTTTACTCATTTTTATTAACGCTTAAAGAAAAAAAATTAAAAAAATTGTTCATGTTATTTTTTTTGTTGTTGATATTTTACTGACAAATAAAAATATTATACATAACTCGAAAAAAGTATAAAATTTTAAATATCTATGAATAAAATAAAATATTTTTAAAATAATACAATATTATATTTTGTGAACAGCTTAAGTTTTTACTTTTATTGATTTTTGAATATTACATCAAAATATTAAAATCAATTTTGCCGAAAACTGGATTTACATACAATTTCTTGTTTTTTAAATTTTTTTTCAGATTATTTTGAAAAATACTTTCAAATGTTTTTCTAAAAAACCAATAAAATACTATTTTCTATAATAAACCACAGTTAGAAGTTAGATTGAAGCTTTTTTACTACTCTAGAGGGTAATAACTAATAAATGAAAATATTAAATAGATATAAAACCCATACACATATTATTGTAAAGTCAATACATTTATCGCTTCATGAATTTATAAATTCTTATTGATTGCTTATACAAACCTTTTTTTTCTATTTTGTAATCACTACACGAGGGTATATTATTTTCATAAAAACATAACAAGTTTGCTTCATGCTGCACTTGTTTTTGGGAGATATTAGGACAGTACTAGCCTCAAATCGTTTGTTTGGTTTTGGTATTAATTGACGTATTCTGGGACTGATCAGAATCCGCTATCCTAGATTTTACTTGCTTCTTTTACCTATGTTAGTCAGAGGTTTTATTTCTGCTGTTTCCCATTATGAGTCACTCATTAATCTATAAGTCACTTATCGACGCCCTCTCCACTTTGCTGGCCATCTGATCATAAATTTCTACATAAATATATGTTTGAAATAAAAATAAAGTTTTTGAACGTTCCCGTTTTATATACGTAAATAATTTCACGATTTTTGGTTAATCATTGTACGATTTTGTTTAATAGTATAATATTATGATAACTAATTATACTAGGTAGTAAGCTTATAATGGAAAACTTTACCAAATGTTCATATTTTAAAAGGATTACAAAGAAAGAAGTGAAATTAACAAAAAGTGTAATTCGTGTGTGTAGATGGATGGTAGAGAAGTGAAGGAAAAATAAATATAATTAAATGTTTGCTAGATCAACAGCAACGGGAAATTTATCCGATCTTATTTTTATTTAATCCCGATATTATAATAGTTACGTATTGCACAATACATGTAATATATTATATATCATGGCTGAGATTTAATCAAATTTCTATTCACGGAAAATAGCATTTCGAAGATCATTTTATTCATCAAACTTTATATACGGTAAAATTACATTTACCATATATTATACCTTTACGTAACCTATCAATGATGCTTATATATATATATACGTAATATGTATGTATAATCTGTATTTGCACACAATATAAACTTAAAGAAGAAACATGATGATTTAATACGTTGAATAAAATAAGGATAATAACAACATATACCTACATTCATTGTAAATGTAATTAGTATGTGTGTGTGTGTGTGTGTGTGTGTGTGTGTGTGTGTGTGTGTGCGTGTATTGTGTCTCCTATATTATACTATATATATTATATGTGAACTTTCACACAGACATTACGTGTAACTATTTTCAGAGTACAACGGAAACTAAAAAACTGACAATTATTATAATCGCTTAACTATTTGATCATTTTTGATTTAATTTATATAAAAAATAAAATCTTTGATGTTATTATTATGATTAGTTATTAATACTTTATTATAAATAAATAATAATAATAATAATTTCTTTAATGAAATGATAATTTAACTAAATCATAATATACGTAATTTTAATAAAAACCTATTGACGATGATGACAAAAAATTATGTAGTTTATAATCATAATTATTAGATAACTGATATTAGAAAGTGTATTACAGAACATAATGATAAATGAATTGTTGAAACAGTTTTGTGTCTTATGTTTTTTTAAATTTCTATAAAGATATTGTTTGACGAATGTTATATAGACATATAAATTAAATAATGATTAGTTTTGAGTTTATTATTTTTACTGGCTTCGTTTCAATAATAAATAATGATGAAGATATTTTAAAACGTGATTCTACGGTAATCGCGATCTGTTGTTGTGTTAATGTTATCTTAGAGAGCATATGATAATTAATTATTAATGTAAATTTTTTTAAATAAATGGGTTTTATAGCTGAAAACTTAGTTTGTCTTTTAATTAACGGCGAAAATAAGAGTTATAGATGAAATCACTAAAAAGCATTTACCAACAGCATTACTTTGTAGTATTACGCGTATGAAAACATAAATATAAATTAACAGTTTTTATTATTATAATATACTCTTGCACTATAGTAGTCAGATGTTGGAACAGTATTTTTAATTTCAAACTAATTAAACGCAACTACAGTTTAATGTATACGCACAATAGTTAAGTTTGTATAAGTTGTCTAACCCAACAAAACCCTAATAAAATATCCCACTTGTTCCATGGACCATGGAACAATAATGAGCAATAATTATCATTTATTTAACAAGACTCGGCAATAAATAAATTGTGTTTTTATAAAAGTGACTGATTACACTATATCATACGATTACATATCACAATTAATCATTGGAATACGATGCTTTTATCGCTTAGAATTGAAAATTTAGCCAATCCAGGCATATTACATTTATTTGTAGTCGACCGATCGATATGATTACTGTTCACAGATGTTCAGTATACAGAGTGTTTCACTAGGGTGTTCACTTATTTTAATGGCCATATTTGTAATATTTTGAGATTTATTGTATTATTTAAGTATACCGCGGAGAGGCAAAATCCTTTTTTTCAAATGATAACCCCTCTCGCTTTTTGACTGTAAATGATTTCCCAAATATTTTTCATAAAATATCGAATTATCGAATCGATCAAGATATTTTATAATTTTTAAAAATGGTCCGAGTATTTATACTAGATCCAATATTACATATATTTTATATTTTTGTGAAACCATTGAGAAAGACTATATCATCCTTAATATAATTATATTTTAATTACTTGAAAACTACTGGTTTGTAAAAATATAATAAATAAATAAATACATTAGTAAATAAATTATATAAATTAGGTATATGTATATCGATATTTCCAAAAAAATTATCTACTAAATGATTTGCAGTAAGAAAAGGAGTGGAGGTTCATTTGAAAAACAGAAGTTTATATTATCACAAAAAACTCTTTACGCAGTGCAAAACATTTCAATACTACAAAAATACGATCTTGAGGTATATTTAAAAATTCCAAAAATCGGATCACAATATTTTGAATAAATTTATTATGAAAAGAAAAATTGGAGATAATTTATGCATGGTTGGTAAATCACCCTGTACAAGACTCGTAGAGAAGAAAAACGAATTGTTGGTATCAAAATCCTTATAGACTTTTATATTTTACATTCGACGAAAACTGACGGAGACAAAATAGACGTCGTACGATAACGTTGAGCTATACGTCGTTCGTGTATCGATATCAATATGATATAATTTTGTCAATATAACGACGGCTTAAGCGAGATTACAAATAATTGATCGTGTGGTTGGTATTAAATCGACAACGTTATTATTTCACTGACCGGTCAACCGACTCGTTCCAACGCTGTCCGAACATACTCCGTAGACAATGAATATGGTTTCAAATGTATTGTCCGACTTTGTAAAAAAAAAAAAGTGACAAAGGTATAAGTAAATGTCCATAAAGTGATCACGCGTGGCTGTGTACGTACGAGTGTAAAAATAAAAATGAGCTTTGGTCCAAGTACATTGTTATATCATATTATTAATAATATATACCTAGTCAATAATATTATACAGTTCATAAAAATATAATATAAAATTATAATAATCGTTGCTTAATTGCTTAATATCAACTGAGTCTTGTTTGAAAACGTCATAAAATAAATAACGAGAATATGGTTAAAATGTTCGGTTTACGTTTAGAATCCAAAATTATGTCTACAATTTTATGTATGTATTTTTACGCATAAAATATTAGAAGATAATACCTAATATTTATAATACTTCAACGGTGCGTGAACGTATGCTATACATATATCATATTTACATTATATGATTTATATAATAAGCCTTATTGTTTTATAAAAACATAAATACAATTTAAACTAATTAGTTTTTTCGGTAAGAAAAAAATAACAGTGTTTCAACTTGAACGCGCTCCCATACCGTCAGAGGTATATTCGTAGACTTGAACAGCGTTTTCCCCCGAGACCATACACATATACAGTTCAATAGTATGGTTGTAGGAATTTCTGCCTTCAGCATACGATGGTCGTAGGAGGTCAAATCCCACGAGTCTGTCTTGTAATTACACGAGTTTAACAAATAAATCGACAAGTACACTGTAAGAACTGTGGTTGATTCGGATTTCGATTTTGTGAGTAAAAAGCGAAAGAAATAGGCCAAAAATTTTGCACAAACACTACAAACCAATCATTTACGAATAATATATTAGGCGTATCTGTGAAGGTTTTGTTCACCCTACACCGAAATCACATTTAATTTTGTCTTCTAAACCTATATAAACCCATATCGATTAGTTTCCAAACGATTTTTTTTCACATAGATAAACACTATAATAATATTATGACGATGATTATTGTGTATTATGCAACGAGATTCAAAATAGTCTGGATGATGAATCATAAAATCATTCACAAAAATGTTATGCGATATTATGCTGCATACCTATCTTTGGATTATCCACGACAAACAACACAAATGTTTAGTGTTGATAATGAATACTTCTATTTATATTCTATAATATATAGGTACTTGACGGCTGACAGATACCATTATAAATTATAATAATATTATGAGTCATGATTATTGATTCAGTTGGCAATATTATAGAGAATGAATTTTGGAATTTAATATTTATATGCATACTTATTACATAATATTATTATTATAATCACGTTCGAAAAAACTTTCGCGACTCATTAATTAAATGTTGTGTACCATTTCAAGGAATAAAAATATATCCGGTTATTTACAATAGACTAGTTTTAATTGAGTTAATTTCTCAAGTTAAATATCATTAAGAATACGTCTAATGGTTGACTTTACTGCGACTATGCAAATTACAGTTAACAATTAATACACTGTAAAAGTACAAGACCGTTAATGGTGACAATCAACTATTAATATAATATAATGTTATGTCGAGATTATATATCTTATACAATTATTATCAATTAGGTTATTAAAAATATAAAACCGAGCTCAATCATTATTACGGTATTCAACACATCAACACATACATAAATTTTTCGAGTGAAGCAAAATCGAGAAAATTAGCAAATTATTTTGAAGTTGTAAATTAATAAAATTTTAAAATAAATATTCATGTTTAAGGTTTGAAAATTGTAGGTCAATCATGTAAATATTGAAATTAAAAAATCTAATAAATATGTAAGCACAGTTATTTTTCTGTAGAGATTTGAAGTTCAAATGTTGACGAAATTACATATTATTTTAACTATGTGAATTATTTTGTTGTAGTTAAAAAACATTCATGATGACTTAAAACTTTTACGTATATTATGAATTTTATTATATTATTGACCTCTTTAAAATATTATATGCAGATGCTATAAATTACCTATTTATACTACGAGCCTATTTACACATTTTTACGGTAAGGTGGTATTGTATCAAAAGTTAATAATAATATAATATGGTAAAATTCACTAAAATTATAATAATAATTATTATTATAAACACATACTGTAAAGCAGAGCGGTATCCTCCCCCAACTTACGCATCTTTTTTTTTACTTCCCATATAATTTAACGAAAAACAGTTTTATAAATTATTTTTAATGGTTTAAGAAGTTTTTGTGAAAACTTCATAGAAAAATAATAATATAGAAAATGTACAGCTATCTCGGTGTTGTTGAACTCGTGCTATTTATTGATCAAAACCCAATTGTACTCTCTTGCTATTAAAAATTGTTTTCATGTTCTTTATTTTTGAAGACGAATGGTTAAACCAATTTTGTAGAAACTTGAAACAAAAGGCCAAACTGATAGAGAAAAAATAATCTGTTTTTCCAGTCTTCATGATATATAGGTATATGATATATCTATAAATGTTTATTTCATATTTTTAATCTCGTATTGTGTAAGATATGATATAAAGCGGTTAGTTATAATGTTCGATTTTTATTACATAATTTACATCTACACAGTATTATTGTATAAATATTTACTCCATATTATACTTTGAATAACTATATAATTACTAAAAAATATTATACTAATTTATACATATTATGTACATGTAGTACAATGTTGTTAAACAAATTAATGAATTAGCAAAACAACTGTGTATTACGTTCATACAACTACAACTTTATATGATTGTTCAGTTTAAAATAAAAATTAAGTAATATACTAATATGTATAGATACCAGGTATCTGTAATAAAATGTATTAAATATTATAAAAACTGTATTTGATTAATATGTAGGAATTTATCCTACTAAATTAATTTTTATCAACAAATGTTTGAATTGAGCAAACATTTTTTATGTGTAGCTACAACTTTTACTTATACTCGCTATTTCGTACACTACAGTATTTTTTCATGCTCATAACATAATGTGATATGATATTATACATTATCTATAAGATTATATAATCCTAACACATTTAATTATTTATGTAAATTTACGAAAATAAATGGATCGAAAATGACATTCAGTACGGGCCGCATTACAATATGTTCCCTTAATCGTGAATTACAATGGATACGCGTTTAAAGTATGTATAGTATATTAAGGGATGCATATATGTGTCGTCAATGTGAAAAAAAAGAAATGGGTAAAAACTAAAAAAACATGTGTTCAAAAAAGTTTGTTTATTGTTATTAAAAGGAATATTTTGTTGTTAAAATACGAAAATAGATGTAAGTTATAAGTATATTGTATAATGTATATTATGACATTATACAATATACATACAATGTACGAGCATACAACGGGTTGTATTTTCTCATATATACTTCGTACATTTGTTATTTTCTTGATTATTTCTAATCATAAGACATGCTCTATTATTATAAATATAATGTATAAATAGTATAAATTAAATTGAAAAAATCGATGTCAAATGAAGAATAAATGCAAACAGTAAATTATGAATAATGTTTGATTATTGCGTAGAGATAAATATTATAATATAATACATATAATATGTAATTATATAAAACATATACATAAATGGAACACGATGAAACTATATTTATTTTATAATTATGAGGATTTTTTTTTGTTTTGGGAGGCGTATGGGAGTGTAATGATGAACTGGAAATTTTAAATGACTTATGATATAGTTAGGTATTAAATCTTAACGACTTAACCTCATCGTTTGCCACGTGATGAGATCTCGTTTCGGTATTTTTTAAATACCTCTGTCTATTATATTGGTTTATTACTTCAAGTATCCACATATTTTATTATCAATATATTTTTTTAAATTTTTAATTTATTATAAAACTTTATTTATTAAAGAATATGTGCCAAGATAAACATGACATAAATTAAATAAAAAAGAAGTAAGTGGCTACATTTTATATTTGATTTTTTTTAAATTTGCAATATTTGTATATTATTATTTTTTTTTGTTTTTTTTAATAAAGTACTAAGTGTTTAGATCGCGACAAAATATTCTCCTAAGCCTCCTTTGAGGTTTCTAGTTATTGAATCGGAGTTAAGTGATGCGATTAGTGGGTAAGGGTGATTTCCTAATTGTAAATGATAATGTTTATGTATAATTAATGATATTTCTGAGACAGTTTTGATATGTAGGTCTTATGTGAAGTATTGAAGTGTGTGGTTGGAAACGAAGAAGGGTGCCTTAGTTATCATGCGCAAGGTAAAGGTAATCAATTGGTATCGTTGTATTATGTTTAAATTTGACAATTTAGCTTAATCCTATATCTATAATGCATATTGGCATGAGAAATTGCTTATAAATGAGTAGTTTAATACAGTAGAACCTCGATTATCCGAACTAATTGGGACTACACCTAGTTCGGATAATAGAAATTAAAAAAAAATATTATTTTTAGAATTAATATAGAATTATTATTACATATTATCGGATTATTATACTTATTATGTTATTAATTATTATTACGAATATAAGAACATTGTTAAATATTATAGACTTATTATTACACATTATTATTTGTTTTTTGACAAACTGATCAATTTTTATTTAATGAATTGCTGTTACGCTCTTTTGATTCGGTTAGGTTGTACATATGCACTAATAATAAACTGCGACCGATCGTGTACGTCGTGATATTTTACGCATTGTCGTTTGGATACATGAATTGAAACGAAGTAATTCGGATAATAGATGGTTCGTATAACGGAGGTTCGGATAATCGAGGTTCTACTGTATTGAGATTAACTTTTGAGTGGCGTCCAAGCAAATGGATGGTGTTCATAAGAAAAGTGATTTCCGTTTTTGGTTTAGAGTGGTACGTTTAATTTTTATATGTTCTGTCTAGATGGGACATTTGCTTAGCGTTTATTATTAACTTAATATTTAAGAATAACTATACATTATTGGACATTTTGATTGACTTTCAAATATCAGTATTCGTCTTACGTGATGTCATGTGTGTACTTACATATATAGCGAGAGAAATTCTCTATATAAATGATAATAATATTATAATGCTCAATAATTAAATTTTTAATGATGTTTATGTAAATTACGAGATACTCAGATACATATTTAAGTAGGTATATAAATTTAAAAAGTGATTGTAACTAAAACTAATCATATAATAAATGTGTTTACGTGATTTATGTATAAAAACGATCGAGAAATATTCTTAATGTGATCAAACAGGTACATAAATAGTTACGATCAGCGGTGGGTTAAATTAATTATTTCACGATTTAATTTTTTTTTATTTTTAAGGTTTATTACAACTGTGATTTATTATTCTATAATAAATATTATAGTTACCAATATTTTTTTAGAAAATGATTGTTGATCAAATCGATATATCGTAGACATTGTAGTTATAGATTCTAGGGATTGTTACAGTAAACACGATATATCTGTAAATGCGCACTGCCAAAGTCGCACATACGTCGTCGGTACGATCGCAATAACGGCTACACGCGAATAATCAAACGACTACAGTTGAATCGAAACATTTAAAAATCATAGTCGATAAATCAGTCGTATTATTGTTGTATAATTATGTAACTATCTCGATCTGACGTACAGTAGGTGTTATAGTGTCCGCCGAGTCTATCGGATGAGAACAAATTAAAAGCAAAAAAAAAAAAAAAAAAAATGAAACATCGTCAAACTCCAATTATTTAGATACCATCACTTATACATATTATATTATACCGCCGGCTATTAATATACGGAATATGACCACGACCGCTGGCCCGCTCTTATTCGGTCATTAGCAAATCGACGAGGTGCCGGTAATGTCATTTATAAGTAGAGACGGCGGCGAACGGCGCGTTTATAGGCACCAATTAAACGTCGCCGGCGGCGTGTCAACTATATAATATTATTCTTCGCGTAGAGGTACACGCCGTCACGAGTTCCGCTTATACCTGTGATTATTATTATTTATTATATATATATATAGTAGTAGCGCCGTGGTATACTGTACACCGTGTTGTCGTGACGTGTCGAGGAAGGGGCCGGAGATGAGGGGGGGGGGGCGAGAGAGAGGTTTGAGCTTTTAAAAACTTTAGCCCGCAGGATTGATTAACCCACCTCTCGGCCCGTGGCTGTCGGATGATTGCCTGTTGGAGTTGTCTTAAGTTGTTCGACAGCGCCAAAAGTTTTTACGTGTTATTAAAGCCAAGAGCTGGGCCAGTATAACGAACTTCTCCACATAAACTCTACACACACACACACACACAGACACATATGCCTCAATCCCCCTCCTCTTCGTCGATGTTCCTTCTCGATCGCTCACTCATTTCGCGAGTATACTTATGTATGTGTGCGTGTCTGTGTGTGTGTGTGTATGAAATTAAAAACAATCGAAAACAATAAACTCCCCCTACTCCTCTTCACCCGACCGACACCGCGTATGTCCGCCGACGAGTGTTCCCGAAAGTAAAATCACCCGATACGCGCGGCGTGCGCGCGTATTAAGCGAAAAATGTTTTTAATCCCTTACCTTTCATATAAACCCTCTTTTATTTAATGATTATTTATGGTCGAACTTTTTCTCACTAGGATTAAACGGTCTCTCGTAATTTCCCGCGCCGGCGTAGGGAGGTGGCTGCGCCGGCCGAGTGGACGGTGTATGGGGGTAGCGGCGGCGGCGGCGGTGGCGGTGACGCTGCAGCAGGCCCGACGACGGTTGGAATAAAAACGAAATGAAGAAATTAATTTTTTGCACCAAAGACAAGACAGTTTTTATATATAAAACGGCTTTGAGAAAGAATTATTATTGTTCAGTTTCGGAATAAAGTTTTTAATAAAATATAATGTCTCTCAACCATCGTAAAGGTCTCCATACATATATATAAACTCACTTTGCCTGCGTCTTCTTACATGACAGATAAGATTTTACGTGAAAGAATAATAATTGCTGTCGCTACCGTGAACGTTACGCCAGTCGCCGTCTAGAATGAAGAATCTCTTCTCGTCAATTAGATTAATTATTTTTGGAATTCTCGCATCAGACTTTAATATATATATATAGTTGGTCGAGCAATAAAATTCATACCGTGGCGATTACAAGTCAAGGGACGCGTTTTGGAGGACGTAATGAAAGAAAAACTATTTCCGGGATCAACTCGTTTTACCACGACATAAAAATACTTAAGGTGATTGAAAATGTAAAACAATAAATTCTGTAAACTTTTTTTTTTAATATATTTTAATGGACATTTCGAAGTTATTGCAATCTACACGTCTGGTTTTTTTTAGGAAACTCCGAGAAATTACATTTAAAAATAAAAAAAGTATAAATTGTTATTCAAACTTCGTTGTTATTCGGAAATGATTAGATTATTTTTTACAGCTGTAGTAATTATTAGAAAAAAAGTATTATTGAAAACAAACAATACTTTGCACCACATAATATCGGAATTCGTCTTTTGTTCATTAAGTACCAATAACCGATCGATTTAATAAATTGATAAAATTATTGAAAACGGATCAATATTTCTAATGAAGTTTGTTTTAGATAGTTATAGGATTTTCTTGCTTTTTTGAATTTTAACATTTGAAGTTAACTGATTTGATTTTAAATTCATAACTTTTTCAAAATGTATAACATAATATTATGTATAATACAAATACAAAATAAATAACTTAAAAAAGTGAAAAAATAATTCTATACATTTATGACAAATTTGAATCTGTTTTCTTATTTTAAGTACCTGAAATCAGAACAGTTGTTATGTTGGACACCGAAAACAAACATTATAGAGTGCAACATAAATACGAGTATGTTTGTGTGAAAATTAAATATTTTAAAAATAGTATTATAAATTGTAATCTATAAAACAAAATTGCATTGGAATATTAATATTATATGTACTTCACACCTTATAGTCTGTTGTTAAGAGGTAAAAAGTATTTTTTTTTTCATTGAAAATTTCAAAAGACAATTGCACTTATTGAATCTTCGCCCTCCCAAAAATATCTATATGTACACGGAATTTCAAGTTACCACGATATATTATGTTTCACGTATACTAATGATCATTTAATAAACAAAAGTCTAATGAGTAATCAAATTACTTTATTATAACAAATACATTTAAATCGGATAGTTAATCACCGTTTGAAATATAGCTTTTATAATAATACTAGAATATTATAATATAAATAACAAATTGTAACGTATAATATTATAGAGTAGTTAAAATTAGAAAAATGTTAAGTTTATATAATATCAGCAGATATATATTATAATATTGTTATTAATAGGAGTATATTATAAAAATTCCATAAAAAAATTATTCCGTTGTTGAAAAAACAAAGTAATCGAAATAATAAAAAAATGACCTATAGAACAGTAAACACTAATGCATTTTTTATTTTATTCTTTTTGAAAATACACAAAAAAACGAACGAAAATGAAAAATTGGAACTTTATGAATTATAATATTTACTTATGTATTATTATTATTATATTATAAGTTTATCTCGAATCATTTTAGTTGTATAAATAAATATTTTAGTGTTTGGCTTTCGTCAAAACATTAGTATTTCGGATGTTACTCGCCTTGGTAAACACGAGTTTCGTTCCATTATACCGGTATTCCCAGAAGTATTGTGTTACAGAGGAGGTAAAGTTACCATTGTAAAATTTCTCTACTGGACGACATACATGGTAAGAATTTTGATGGAATATAATGTTTTTCTCCCGACCGTTTACCTATGATTTAAGGCAAAGTGACCTCAAAAAGCTTTGTGGAAATTCCGGCAAATCCATTGCAAAACTCTCGTGAGATTCAAAGTTTTATCAACCTTTAGCTAAAACATGAGGGTTACTTAACATCGTATATTTGGTTTTTGCATTGAAGCATCCAATATTATTAAATCAGAAATTATAATTCAAATTGTAAAAATAAAGTACTATGACAATGGTTAATGAGTTATTTATTATTTGTATCAATGCAAAAGTTATTTTCCTAATTTTTTTTTTGTTGAAAAAACAGTTGTTTACAGAACGGAATATAAATATTGAATTAAAAAAAAAGGTATAATAATCATCAAACTATCAATTATTTCTTGAATGATAACAAAATATATTATATTAATTATTTTATCTATCGATTTTCAATAAAATTTGTACAGCACATAACACTTTTGGAATATATACTTACTACAACTCTTAAGTAGTTGTTTTTTTTTCGAAAAAGAAACACTCATCATTGTTAAACCAATAGCTGCAGAGTTATCTTTCTGCTCAAAGTTCAAAATAAACAGTTATTGAGTATTCCACAATTATTACAAAACATGAAATACATTTTTTATTTTGATAAAAATTTGAAGTATAATACTATAGATATACTGAAATGAAAATAAATACAAATTATACAATTTCGAGGGCTGTTGTGAAACGTAACAACAACTATACTAAAAATAAAAACAAATTTACGATTATTGTATTGTTATAAATCTTTAAACCGTATATTTGTGTTATTCCCATTTTTTCGTTTAGTATTGTTTAACATCCTCATACGTGGGATTGAAATTATTTATATAGCCAAGAATATACTGGTTGGCTATTAATTATTGTATATTCTGGGTGGATGTAATTAGTATATGCTTAAAATCAGAAAGAATTTAATAAAATATATTAAATTTTAACTACATTTTTTCTGATAAGTATATATTTGTACCAGGTATAAAATAATTCGGAATTCGGAATTCTTAACATTCCTAAACTGGTAAAACAAAAACGATTTATGTCTACCAAAAAAAAAAAAAAAAAAAGGAACAAATTAATATTTAAACACGCAATTCGCATTAAAAACAAGCAAACGAACAAATAAAAAAATAAAATAAACAACGCGTAGTGTACCTACATATTTTGTCTGTTTACTAATTTATAGAAATAAAAAAAAAATAAAAAAGAAGAAGCAAAATGTAATTATACAGAATTAATTTTAATTTAAACAGCTGCGTGTACGGACTTCTTATAATTTTATGATTCTATAAAAATTACGCACTGTACATTTGTAATAGTTTGTGTAATAGCTACAATTTATATTATAAATATATAATAATAAAATAAAAAACGAGCTATGGTAAAGAAAATTTCATATAGGCTTTTGTAATTTGATATATGTATATTCTATATATTGATATGTAATAGCCAATATGTACCTCCGAGATCGAATGATTAGTTTAGAACTACTTTATGAAATCAATAAGTTCACTTTATACAACATATCGAATCTCATTGGTTAATGCGAATGGTTAGGTATAAACTACTATATTAAAAAATATATATATATTTGAATGAAAAAAATATTGAATTAATAAAAAAACAGTAAAACGTGAAACGTTAAAATATAAAGGGTAAACTGTATTGTTATTAGCACTGCATCGCGCGTGTACATATACATTTCAATTTAGATTCAAATCTGACATTATTGCAATGTTATGTTTATTAGTTAATTTGTTTTTTGGTAACACAATCGTTTTAAACAGTAAGCTAAAAAAATTGCTAACACGTTTGCTTGACAAAACTTTGTGACTAGTAAATTACAATAATGTTTTAATATACAAAATATCGTGTAAAGGGAATGTTTCTCTGTAGACATTTATCATTCCACAATCCTACCGAGGTAGTTACAGATATATTTATTTGACTCATCTACCCACTTACTGCTACGACTTAAAAACGTACTTGGGAAACTATTTAAATACCAACCTAATGAACATTAGTAATGAAACCTTTAACATAGTTAGGTATTCAAATTTAAATCTAATTATAGAAATTGTTTAATTTAATTGTTAAGTACACAAAAATAACAATTTTCGTGGATATTTCTTATCAAAAAGCAATAATTATTTGAAATAATTAAAAATATGAAATAGAAAATTATCGACACTGAAAAACACGGAAAAATACATTGTATCTATGTTTATATATTTACACGATATTGATAATCTTATTGTTTTTCTGACTTTCTGTTGATTTATTACTGCAGCACTCAAAATGTACCTACCAAAAATTAAGGTGACAAGGTGTATTTGATACACCATACATTATACCTGGACTGATCGTAAATGCACATGTTATACGAAAACTGCTGTGATTTCGTAAGAATTATATATTATATATAATAAACGTATTAAAACGGTAAATTGCTTTGCTTCGACAAAAACTATATTTTATCATCCGACTGTGTATGGTGAAGTAATTTTGTACGGTAATTTCGTGTAATCAAAAACGATTCACATGTCTCAAAAAAAATATATATATATATTTACAATAATATAATAACACATGACATATTTCATATTGTAGAACAGGGTATTTCGTATTTTTTTCCAGCAAATATTACGTGATTTTTACGAATTGGATTGGTTTTGTAGTAAAAAAAATGAAGCGGGCACAGTCAGTCGACTGATGTTGACCGTCTAACGATGACAAGGTAACTATAAAAACTACCATATTATACCGACGGTGGTAGTCAAAATTGTACGTTCGATGGAGGATGGGGACTATCCGACTATCTAAGGTCAATTGAATAGGAATATTTTTCCTCTAAATGATTTTAGTAGAATTTCCCGGAATAACGGTTTTCGAAAAAAATAATTATACCATCTCACGAAAACCCGTAATTTTCTTTATATTATACAATACATATTATTATTATATATTCAAATAATTTAATCCCAATAATCGCAGGCACAGAACAATAATAAATTGTCATATATTTAATCATTTCAATGATTATATTTATATCCGAATAAAATAATTTTGTTCCAGAGTCTGAGTGAAGTTTTATAAATTGCTCGTTATGCAATTACATATCTATAAAGTTAAATTCACATTTCTTAGAATTAAATTGATCTACAATGATTATTGAAATAGCTAATATAATAATAATAAAAAAAATAAAGATCCTTAAATGAAAATACAACGAAAATAAGGTATTGTCGTGTTTATCTGGACTATACCCACCTATTTATGTGGTTTGTCGGTGATTTATATTGCACACACAGATTCACGGATTACATACAAAAGGTCGGTAACGAAAAGTATCACATTACACAGGATCAGACCTTTGCGGCGTGGTAGGGCAAGGGTCGCAAAGTCGACGTGGAAGATGATCGCCACCGCCGCCGTTGCCTTGTAATCACTTCCCGACGGCAGCTGGAAAGGTTAGACCCGTACAGTTTGAACAGACGAATCATTCAGTCAAAGGGTGCGTACCATAATATTATTACAGTGTTTCGAAATTGGGCACCGCATTGCGACGATTGCAAATTCGTTCGCCCCAACGGTAATCAGCATACAACAAAATACAATATATAATATCCAATACAATCGCACTGGCCATTCTGCGTCTTACGTGTGTATTTATTGTACACTTTTGTATTACGACAATAACTGTGATACGTAATGTTAATTACAATTATTACGCAACTTAACCTTACATAACTTTAAGTTTTATTAAGTTCATAAGATGGGCGTCAGTATCGATCACGTTTTAATGAAAGCGATTGGTGCAATATTTATAATTAATATTTATTTTAGATGACGAAGATTTTTATTTTTCTCGAATACACACGTACAATATTTCGGTTTTCTCCTATCCTACTATAGGACCACCACCACCGACCTCCTTCCAGATGGATGAGACGAATTTTATACTTAACATTCGGACGGGACGATTTTAAGTAAAAAATCTGTGATAATAAATAATAAATATATATGTATATCATATAGATTTTATTGGTACACGCACGCATACGATTCGTACGTATACGCAGCTTCGAATTACAGCAAAAACGTACGACAGGTGTTGTGCATAAGTCGTATATACTTGTACGATTTATTACAATATATAAAAAGTTTATCTTGTTTAAACAACTAGCACATCAATCGAAAAATTAATAAAACTATTTAGGACTTATAAACGCGTATTGTGATCGTGCGAAATGTTAGATCGTCTCCGTATGAGTATATCGTATACGATGATCAAAATGATTGTTTTAATTGAACTTGGCCCCGGCTGTTCTTGAACAACGTACGTATACTATAGTTATTAGGTTTGATTTTACTCAGTATCATGTCACCGGGAAACAATTACGCGCTAAATTGTAGTTCACTGGTTTTGGAGTTATTTTTTTTTTTTTCAGTATTAGTGTTTAGTAATATGCATATTACATTTTCATATTATCATAAAATTGGTAGCTATCACACAGTAACGGTCCGTGTGGCCCGCGGGTAAATATGTCGGGGAAATTAAAAATTTAAACTTATATTATATAGTATAACTAATAAAATAATACAGGGCGTGGAATAAAATTTAAAAGCGCAGCGTAATGCGTACAATGACTTGGATGCGAGTACGTTACGATTAACGAATGATGATGCGTGGTACGGTAGCCGACGGCGTACGGAAATTACTAAGGGATGGAAACAATAAATCGAAAATATCGATAAATATTAATTAGATATACCGTGAGATATTTGGTCACCGGTATATCTCTACCCTCAATATTTTAATGCAATATATCATCTATTTTTAAAATTTAAAATTAAAAAAAAAAATTTAGATATCGTAATTCACTGAAGCCGTCGCGCGTCACCTATGATATATTATTGGGCTATTATTAGAATGCTGATAAAGAAATACTATACGATGTACCTATTATAAATTAATAAGTTATAATGTATTAACTTACTATTAATGAAACTAATGTTGGGTCTTGGGTTTGTACAATGAATAGTTGTAATATATTCTACTTATAGTAAGATTTTACTATTGTTGAATTGTGTAGCTATATTGAAATTTAATTATTAGAACTTAATTCAGAAATTGGTATCGAGTTTAAAAAACACACGATAATTGAATTAAAAAAAACGGTTTGGTAAAATTGAGTAAGCACTTCCATAAGTTTCCAATAGCTACAATTTTAAGCTCCGGTTTAAAAATTTACACTTCCGAGATCCAGCAGCCTGTCAAAAAGCAATTATAGAGATTAAAAAGTTGGCAAAAAGTTGTAGGTATTCAACAACTCATTGTTCAAGTGTACACGAAGAAGTGAAATAATATAATTTTGATTTATAAAAATATCACAAAAAATAAGTACGTAAAAAATAAAAACTTTATAATATAAAGTATAACTGTACGGTATAAATGAACCCAGTTTCAATACTGTTTATAAACGGTGGCAAATCACTCCGACCCTCTTTGCAACACTCATACGATAAGACTGAAACGGTAAACCATCAGTATCATTCAACTGACGACCGGCGTCGTTATCTTTAAAACCCAAAAACCGTCGAAAGAACTATTTATAGATTATGTGGCTTGCTATAATTACAAAAAAATACGCATTTTTCTATTAAGATACAAATTTTAATCTTATTATTATCATTATTTATTTATTATTATATATTTTTCATTTTAATTATTTATTAGTACCTAGCTTTTATGTATATTTATGGGGAAACTCAGTTTCAAAGTATTCCCAGACGGTGCTATCGTAATGGTTGGTTAATCAAAATATAGTTATAGGTACTACATGTATTATTGTTTTGCGATGCGTCAATTATTAAAAAAATATTAATAGACGGTACATCTAAGTATAATAAGCAGGGCCTGATTTTAGGCATTTTGTGGCCTTAGGCAAAATAAAAAATGTGACCCCTTATCGTCAACAGTAGCATATATAGCCATAGCCCATCTCCACAAATGAGTTTTATAAAACAAAATAATAATTTATTACAATTTAGTATTTACTTATACATTTTCACAAACATAATTATAATGTTATACATTTTTTTATCTCTACAGGCTACAGATTTCTTGTACCTATTATTTTAATTTACATTGTACGCTAATAAGGATTAATTATTTTATTTTATGTTTCTTATATTTATTTTATATGATGAAAGTAGTACTCTAGAAAAAAAAAAAAATAATAAAAGTTCATAAAAACCCGAGGCCCTCTAAAACGGAGGCCATAGACAGTTGCCTATCTACCTAATGGTAAATATGGCCCCGCTAATAAGAACGACTTTGTTTTACTATTAAGTTGGTATTATTTGATTTGTTCATGTATAATTATAGCCTATAGGTATGTGCTATGTATAGTATAAATATATATATATATATATATATACGTATACAAACGTGAGTGTGGTATGTGTTTTAAAAGTTTCATAATTATAGCCGCTCTTTCCAACAATTTAGGACCGCGTGGTAGGAAAATATTTTGAATTATTTTACGATTTTTTTTTTATACGAATAATAATTCTAAAATGTTTGACTTCGATTTTAATTCTAAATGATTCTAAATGAAATATGCGCAAATCGATGTCCATTTTTCGATTACGCGTACTACAGCGATGTTAGCCAATAATAGGCAACGATAATATTGTTCTGTTCTCGGTTTTTATTTCATAAAATTTGAAAATTTAATTTCACAATACAAACACATGATTTGAACTTCTGTCAACGCGAGTATTAAAATAGGTATGCGGTCGTCTCTTATTAATTGGTATACGAATATATAATAAGTATACTGTAAATTGTAAAGCACATGCAGTTTTAAAAATAGCCGTTGTTTTCCGAATGCTGTACGATTTACTGTCGATTTCCGATTAAAAATGTGTTAAATAATAAAATAATTATAATTGTATACGTTTATGACTTTATGTATTGTGGCAGAAGGTTGTCGAGTGAATCGACGGTAGATTCACTGCAGCGTATCTAAATAATAATTCGTGTTCGTAATTTGCATTGTTTACGGTATTCTAAATTCTAATATCTAGACAGTTTAGTCGTGAGCGTATATTGATTTAGTTTTAAATGTTTACTGTTTACACTAGATTTTTCTTTTGAAATAGCACGAACGTTTTATTCGGATTATTCGTGACCAATGATCATATTAAATAGTACGTATATTATTATACGACGTATGTATATAAAAAATATAATATACCAACTACACGCACCACATTAATTTAAGTATTCCACGGAATAGACTAGTCTCTGGTAAATGGTGTTATCTACGAATAAATCATATAGATACTTCAACCCTCTATTTGTTGCTCTTTACAGTTTCCCAGAAATTATAACAAGATCCTCATAAGGGATATGAGGAAAGTATAATTAACTTTTACTTAACCAATACAAATTTTAGTTTAATGATTTAATTTTTCAGAGTATAACTGAAGAGACGAGTATTTTAAGTATTTAAGTAGCTATATGATACAAGAATATCAATATTATGAGATATTTTTTTGTAATTTGTATCGATTTAGTAAATTCAATTTGTTGCTTTCAAAGTTAATTTTAATTGTATGCGTTTAATTGCAATTTTTGTTTACTCTTTCAATTACTGTAATATAATTGATGGCACTATTGTAAATCGTCGCATGCGTTAAATGGGTAAGTTAACTAAGGTTTTACTATTTTTTTACCAAAAATTTCCAACTAGGTCCATTTGCAATTAAATCGGTAGAAACTATCTTCAAAGTTGAAGATATTAGAATATTTTATATGTTGTAAAATGTGTACATAGAGACATAGAATACACGTGTAATATGAAAATAGTAAAAATATACATCGTTTACATACCTACTCCCATCAGAATGTAAAATTATGTTAATTTTTTAAGAGATAACGAAACAAATGTTTCTATAATTTTAAGACATTGTTATTGGGTAGTTTTATAGATTTGAAATTTATGTGTTGTGGTGAGATTGTACAATTCCTATGGAAATTTATATAAAGTTGATTTACACACACATTATTTCTATCCTTATTATCCTTATTGAAATCCAGGAATAATACATTCAACACTTTGACAAACCTAACATTTAGTTTTTACAATATATACGTTATATAATATTATATATATTTATAAATAATATTTATTATTTATTTATTTGTTATTGTTTTTTCGAACGATATTTGACAATTATTTGTATAAAACAACGTTTTTTTTAATTAATGATTTTCATACATGAAACATCTATAAAATTAATTAATTGATCTGAGAATAGGTAGTAGGTACATATTATCATCAAACGAATTTTAACTCGTTATATATTTAGATAAAAATAACTTAACTTTAATTTTTGAACTCAGTTTATTATACTATACACAAATACAGTGTAAACATAAATGGTAGATATGATAAAATTAAATGTAAATTTGTTTGAATATATTATATATTTTAAATTTTATAACAGCGATGTTTTTATACACGTCCGTATATAGGAAACTTTATGGTATGATTATGGCGGGTAGGAGAGTAAGTACACGCTAAACATAATATGTGAATGGTAATACATTTATGGTTTGTATTTAATTTGTTGTTTATTCTTAGCTGAGTAACATTATTCAGTTGTACGCACTCATCATTTTCACCCCCAATCCGCTGCAGATATTAGGATGGATAAAATGTACATATTTAATAGTATCAATCTGTCGGATTGGTTTCGATCTATATTATATCTCGTATAATATGTGCAATCGAGGGTCCGTTATATTCGGAATGAACCGCATTATCCTTTTATATAATATAAAAAATACGCTTACTTATCGAACACTATTCGAACGGAAAGAAAAAAAAACAAAGAAAAAGAAAAAAAAGAGCTCACAATAATTGGGTCCAGACCGGAAACGAATCGTGCATATATATAAATATATATATATATATATATATATTATATTATATGCTTTCTGGGTATAAAACTATAAAACATTGTCTATGTAATATGTCACCGTATATATCAATGTGTGTATTAATCATAACAATATTATATTTAAAAAATAAAAATAAAAACAAATACAGTGATCAAGTGTACTCCACTCTCATTTTGTCTTCATTACCTAATCAGAATTGTATCTAATTATAGATTATATGTATCTAAATCGAAATACAAACGAGTAGTTTATGAGTTATTAAAATATGTATACTGTCAGAATAATAGTCCTTAAAAATGGTTTCATTGACATATAAAATATGTATGTAATATTGAATATAGCATTTATTCGGGAAATTTTAACATATTATAAACTGTTGATTGGTTTATATTATAATTACTATAATTTTTGAAATCGTTGTTCCCATACTTGAAAAATCTATATTATCATGAATTTATTATTTTTAATATACTATAATAGGAAAAATAAATTATAAGAAAATAAAATGAGAAAAATACCTAGATGTTGGCAAATACACACAAAAGTATATTTTTTTCACCTGGTTTACCATTTATTAATTATTATTAGAAATTAGTATTGTAGTGAATAGTTGATGTAGTAAAACGGTATAAAAATTGTTCATTGTTTATTGTTCACATTATTAAAACTTTATGATTTGTTGGTTTTCGGTCCAGAATGAAAGGAAAATCAAATTTGGATCGTTTAACAAAAAAAAAAAAAAATTACTTAAAAATAATGCTGGGGGGTCAGCTATTTTAAGTTGTCAAAGTTATACAACAGTAGTATACAACATAGTAAAAATCAAAAAACTAAAAACACTATTTATCTACACGCGTTAAACTAAATTTTAATCAAACTTCTAATTTTTTAGATTCACGGTGAAAGTTTAAACTTGCAAATTATAAAAATTTACTTGCAAATACTTGTAAATAATTTGAAAAATAATGACATTGAGATTAAAAAAATGCAGTATGTAGATGGGCCAAACTCACATACGTTTATTATTATTGTTATTTTAAATTGAGTGATTCATTAGATAAACTTCCATACAATTTGGTTATAAAGTATACTTTAGAAACCGTAAACGTGAATGTAAGAAATGATTTTAAAATTTTTCTCTTGTAAATTCATTATTTTATTTGTGAAATCAAAAACTTTTTCAACGTTTTGTTCAATATATTCTTGTAAAAAAAAAAAAGATTAAATAAAGTAAGTTTACGATTGTTATTAATTTATTATACACAATGGGAAATAATATAATTATAATCGTTTCTAAAATACTTTTGTGATTTTTAACATTGCAGAAAATTTAATCAAAACAGAATTATTAATATTTAGGTAATAATACCTTTGAAAAATATTTTAATGGTTGTTTTATTAAAATATATGATTTTGTTTTTTCTTACAAGCTAGTGAACAATAACGAAATAGTTTAATTCTCCACATTTCTGTTCGTCATAATAATGGTGAAGGTAAAAATATGTAATAAATGAATATTAAAACTGCCGATATTTTTCATCGGTAAAAATAAGATAACACAATTTACTTGATAATCCATTTAACATAATACGCACTTATTATTACAAAAGCTATTAACGTTTTTAAAAATATTTTTTTTATATAAATTAATGTCATTACAAAACAATATTACATTTTCACTATTTTTATCGTTATTATTTTTAAAATTTTGAATGACAGTATCGATTTTTAATGCAGAATATATATTTTTTTATACTTAAGTGTACAAAAATCATATTTTTGACAAGAAGTTTGTATAAGTATTTAACGTTTGGATAAGTTGAGTGGAGTGGTACATGAGTATTCCGCAAAGTGTTAGTCTACTCCGCTCAAAAACTTTAAAGTACTTATAACTAATAAATTGATGGTTCAAAATTGTTATAGATCAAGTATTCTGCTTCGAAATGTGAAATTAAAAATGTATATTGTGTATATTGAGTGAAAACCTTAAACAATGATAATATTACAAAATAGAAGAAAATATAATATTTTTAAAAATTACTAAATAAATACTTTTTAAATACTATCGTAATTTTGAAATAATAAGTGTCTTACATTAGTTGGATCAAATAATATATTATATTGGCTAACGGATAGTTAGCAACGTTTTATTATATCATTTTAGTAATAATATACCTAAACCCTATTATAAGTACAGTTATATCAATACCCTCGACCACAACAGAAGGTATATTTATAGTCTTTTATAGTCCTAAGACTATGGACCTATTGTATACATTTTAAGTCTAAATTTCTCAGAAGAAAGGCCTAAGAGTATTGGAACACGATATAAGTACGAGACTTTTAAATGGCCAAGTAGATTTTCTCAATTTTTATTCGTGGATTGACTCGGGTACAGGACATTTTTTATTTGCCTTCGGGTCAGACTAACTTCGCGAATAACGCATTTCCGACCTGGATGATGTGAGATCACAATGCTCCTATTTTTCACGCCGACTTTTATTTCATCTGTTTTGTTAAATTATTATGTATTTTTTTCTTTTTTTGATTGTTATAATTATATAAATTTAAAGCCGTCTGGTGTTTAATGTGTGTAAAAAAAATAAATTATATACAATATAGTAATACGCAGAATTAGGTGTTCCGACGATATTCGTATTGTGCACGTCTATAATATTGTTTTAGTGCATATTTATAATGGTATTTATGTAATAGCAACGATAACAATATAATTCAATGAAGAATATTATTATAGTGACTGCAGCAGTGGTTATGTATAACATGGCGCAATATATGATGCGCGTATACGATATATACGTATCTATATTTAAATATATGTATTGTTTATTATATAGAATAAATGCCTACAATGGAGTATTATATTATTATATAATATAGCACTGCAGTAGTATTATGAAAATAGAAGTTTAAGCTTATAAATCCGCTTAAAGACAAAAGTGGATGATAAAGGATAATGATAAATTCTTCGATGAACAGAAAATCGTTATTCGAGTATGCCTGAAATATGTACGCGTTATACATTCGCGGTGATAATACTTACAAATTTTATCGTGCGCGAACAAATTATACACGTTATTTTAGATTGTCAGTAGAGTGATGAATGTATTGGTTTTATAATGATTTGTGTCGTGTGTGTAGTTTATTTATTTTTTGTGTGTCAGTCACCACTTTTTGGAATAGTAAAAATGCTTCAACTTTGAGGGAAGTTTCTATGATCTAGTTGGTGGACTTTAGAATTGATAGACGAAGGGGTCAAAAGTGAAAATATCTCAGTAGCTTACAAAATAGTCGTAAATTATTACGCAAAACTAGTGAAAAATCCATATGATTTTTTTCTTATGATTTAAAAATGAATAGATGTAGACATAAATTATTCACTAAATGTTTATTTTAGAACTTCATAAACTTGATATAAGTTTCAAAATATTTTCGCTGTTTTTGTGCTATAAATAGATATTTGAAATGATAAGTTTAGCTATTTGAGCGTATATTTTTATGATTGAATAAACAAGCTAGAAAATGTAGTACAAAGTTTTTAATAAATTATTAATATTCCAATTTAAAAATATCAAAAATATTTATTTATAATTTTTATTTTATAAATATTTAAAGTTAAAATGTTTACAAAATTCATCAAAATTTTAAAATTATGAATATGAGCAAACTATTTTTTAATTAAACGTGTATAAAAATTTAATTTTAATACTTAATGTTTATAAATATAATTCATCATATGATTTTTACTGTAAATTAAGAATAAAGTATAGTGTAAATTTATTCACATTATTTATGAGCGGTTTGTCAAAATTACGAACATTTGCAAATAATTTTGTAATTAATAACTATTCAATCATAGTATATTATATTATAAAGCTTAAGAATTTATTACAAGGTTCTTTCTATATTGTTTTATTTGTTCTTACAGAAATCTAAAAATATCAACTATATTATGTAGACATTTCAAGTGAAAATTCTGACGAAATTGAATATTTAAACAGAAAATAACGATATTGGGGATTAATTTTAGATTTCAAAAAATGTAATTGTTAGGAAATTAAAACATTTCACAATTACGTATATATTTTTGTTAGAACAATATCATATGAAATGGCATTATAATACGTACCTATGTGATGTTTTATTGATAAAAATTAGCTCTAACTACCGTATTACTAATAGAAAAATAAGTTAATAGCTATATAAATATATAATATATGTATGATAAATAATTTTTAGAAACCTAAGCTAATATCCGCTCATAATATTTTGTCGTAGGTACACCATGATTTATCATAGAATTCACAAGTAACTTAAGCGTCTGTTATAGCGACTTAATTAATGACAATTTACACTCAACTGCATCTATACTATATTGAAGAGCAACTTTCATAGTATTTTAGTTATAAAGTTTTAAAAATATTGTGACTGTTATTTGTGTTTTGAGTGCAAAAGACCAAAATCGTATACAAAAAATTACAGTGACAGCACTAATAATTGCAAATTATCATTTTTGTTACGCACATTGTTATCAAAGAAAACAAAACACATAGAAATAATTAGTTCTTTCATAATTGTTTTTAAAATAGAAATGTTAATGAATATTACGTGTTCTTGTATTTTACGCTGTGCAATTTCCATTAAAAGTTTTAGCTGGTAAAAAGCTATTTTTTTTTTTTGCGAAAAATAGTTGCTTTTTTCTTGTATTTTAAGCAATATCATGAATCATATGTCATTTATCATTATAGTGTCGAACACTCCATTAGACCCCTGAAAAAATTAACTATGAACACTCTTATATTGAATCTCAAATCAAATCTTCGTTCATGAGAAATCGAATTATAACTGACAGTAAAATTTTATAAATATTCAGATAGTAAACATCAAACTTAAAGAAAAGATTAAATATTTTATAATGCCTTTCTAGTATACTTTTTTTTTTTTTTGAAAATATAAACGTAGCTAAACGTAAATATATTATTATCTTCAAAACGTTTGACTTAAATTTATTATTTCAATTTCTTTTCCCTAAAGAGTATAATACTGTGCTAAAATATTAATATTTATTAATATATATGAGCTGTGCTAATATGTTGCTTAAAATAAAAAAATTTTAAGTACTTAATAGTTTTCTTATTATTGCTAGTTTTAATAAACGCGTGTGGAGAATTAACCGAGTTATATAGTTGATGTAAAGTACAAGAAATTATAAAAGTAATGTTAACAAAAGAAATCACTTTAAGGAAATGTGAGAGTAGAACCGAATGGAAAATAGCTTTTAGGACGTGAATTGACAAGGTAACAAACGACTTCTAACTCATAGATTTGCAAAGGAGGATTGAGATTGAGTAGTATTCAAAATAGAAAAATAAGCGTATTTGTTTTAGTAAAAGATCTTTAACAACCCGCAATACGATAATAAAATCTAATTTTTAATATAAAATTTATAATATTTAATTAAATTTTAATTAATTTAATATATTACATCTGGACTTTATTAATATACATATTAGGTAGGTGCATTTATAATGATGATATTATGTATTAGGTATTTAGGTACTGATTATATTGCCTATATTATATACATATATATATTGCATAGGCAGAGATAAGTAACATAAATCAGCCTTTATAATCTCACCATTTTTTTTTAAATATTTCATTAGCTTACAATTATCATATTTTATTTTTATTATTTATAGTTTTGATTTTTATTCTTTAAAATAAAATTTTTTTTTTAGAAATATTTATCTGCATTATTCGTATGTAAATTAATTTTTATTGTATTTATTTATTAAATTTTGTATTTTTTGTGTATTTAAATTTTGACTTTAAAAACTTTACTTATAAAATATAAACACATATCTATTACAGTTTTGATACTAAATTATGACAACAAAAAACGTTGTGAAAATTTAAATTGTGAATATTATTATTGAATTTTAAAATTGCTTTCGTTGATTTTCAACAAGCCGACCACAGTTTATATTATCAGGTTCCCGAGTAATAAAATAAAAAATTTACTCGAAATAGTCATATAAAATATGTGATATTATAGCGTAATGGTGTAATACTACAGGGTATTATTTTTAGGCAGGAAAATGAAATAATATGCATAAAATATTATATTGTACGCGTTTAATATTTTAAGGAGATTAGTTAGACTTGTGTAGTTTATTTTAAGTTAACTTCATACCGCCCCAAGCCTATGCGAAATTAATCTAATTATGCGATTATTATTATATTATCTTATTGGGACTTACGGGAATATCAAGCCGATGACCCTACTGCAATTTCGACCACTTTGATTGATTAACAATGGGTGACTGAACGTTTTGTATTGTCACCGTAATCATATAGTAAATATATAATATATAGACAATAGAATGAACTAACGAGACCGCCTGTCGCATCAGCGTATAAGCCTATGCAGTGACATTAGAAAGTCAACGCGTTACTCTAATTGGCTATCATTGTCGTTGAAGATACGAATCCAATATTACATGTACACATTTTTTAATTACCACGTTCGTATTTTTTTCCTAAAAAAGAAAAAAAAAGGTATGAAAGTGGTTACCGCTCTGCAGTACATTAGATGTTGAGTGAAATTCGTTATTGAATAAATCACTATAATGGATCTTGTTAAATTTATTCAATAATTACCCATTGTAAATGATAAAAAATGATTCCGAGTGAAGACTGTCTACATTTTTATAATAATGATTACAAATCAATTATTTTAATAATAACATCGGATTTATAAATTATTCTTGAAATTTATTCGACAATATTAAAATGTTATTTTTTTATATTTGAATTTGGAAGTGCCATGTTTCTAAAAAACCAAGAACGTTAGATATTGTACTTAATTTTTTTGATTTGGAATACCTACTTGTTTTTTGTCTAAAATTTGAGATAGCTTCTTAAACCAGTGATACATAAAGTATGAAGAAACCTAGAGGTTGTCACAAAGTATATAAATAACAAGAACATTTCAAATTTAATTCAGTGCGATTGTTTAAAAAAGGTACCTTCAGTGTCCATCAAAGCCTCAAAGGTACCGGATGAAATCTCGTTAAAAATGACCATATATTCTGACTTAACAATACAGTAAGTTTGATTAATGATTAAGTATAAATTATATAATATAAGCATTAAAATTATATTAAATATATAGCTAGATTTTTTCAGTAAGCTTACTTTAAAAACAGTAACCGAACTATCAAAAAATGTCGTACATTTCTTAATAAAGTCTATACTTTGATATAAATGAGATTTTTTTTTTTTATTTGAATTAAATACATAAAATTTCGAGTAAATAAAATTCCGACTTACATATATTCTTATTAGTATTTTGCTTAACTATATTCCAGTCAGCGTGAGACGCTATACTGATGCAGAAATTTAATTAGTACGCATGTTAAAACAATATCATTGACTCATTAGTATCTATACATATTATTACATATTACATATTATATAATATTATAACACAATAATACTATCGGAATAACTTAAAAAAGATCAGTAGTTTTAGTTATTTAATTCGAATAAAACAATGCAAATTTATCCAATAATTTCGTTTTGATCTGTCCGGGACAAAATTATTCTATGCGAGTTTTTCTTTGACATTTCTGAGAAAAAATTATAAAATGACATAGTGACTCAAACACACAATTTCAAAAATCTAGGCATAAGTGACAGGAAAATAGATTTATAAAATACCTTACTTGATATACACACATACATTTTCGGGGGTGGTTTATTCTTAAGTGACAGGCTGAAACCTGAAAGAGACGATAAATATTGTATACGAGTGAAAGTATATACGCATAGTAAGCCGGCATTACAAATATTATTTGACTTCAAACGTATAGAAGCTTATTTGCGCATTCTCGTACTTAAATTATAATAATATATTCTATAAAATAACCATATTATGGTCTATGCGTTTCCGTTTTTTTTTTATTGATGATATATTTTAAGGAACTGTTAGTCTAGTGATATATTTTGAATCGACGAGTGTAAGTACGTAAAATCAATGAAATTAAGTTTGCAATATTATGAATTAATATACCATACTATACCTATTTCAACAATTTAATGTTTTTATATATTATGTGATATAATAAATGATCTAAATGTATCCAAATTGAATCGTTTTTCATAACATCGCATGTAATGTATATGATTCTATTCCATA